>NC_034415.1:9535300-9650111 GCF_002078875.1 Numida meleagris | reverse complement strand
ACTTTCTGAGTCAGGCTTCATGCATCATTCTGTGATCCACAAAAAACTTCATATCTGAAAAATAAAACATACCTGAGTTTCTTGTGGCTTTGTAATATGATCACATACTTAATCTCAGCATCTGCTTAAGTCACAGAGATCGCTGGAATGACATGACAAGTAAGTAAAGCTAAGTGTAAGAATGGTTGCTAATTACTCACCAGTTACCCTTGCTGTAAACATAAAACAGTTAAAAATAGAAAAATATATGACTAAACTCTGAAATACGACAACTGCATTTTTCCTTCTCTATAACTCCAAACAGGGAGTTGTACATTCAGAAGCAACATCCTGGGAGGACTACAAACTCTTATTAACAGCAACCAATTCAGGTCTACTGTGGGATGCTACCCATCTGCATTGGAGCAGATGAGTAGGATGACTTTGCCAAATATCATATCTCTATGGAGATAATACCATTATTCTTCAGTTCCTCTTCTGTTCTCAACCACCTTTTCTGACTGTTCTGAGGTAGCAGAATTTCATCATATACTTTAACAATTAAAGAACAAATACCTTTAAAACTTACTAGATCACTCAGTCTTTCTGAATTTAGGGTAACTAATTGCTTCATTTCCAGAATGCCAGAAGTTCGTTAAAATTGCTGGTGTGAAATACCACTTCAGCTCCAAAGTGCAAGCATCTCCCATTGCCTAACAGGTAGAAAAAAATCATAATTCAAATTAACTTTACAATGTAATGAAATTTGGTTACATGTCATTATAGTATAATATCTATAAATCAGTCCTAGCAAGACATTTCCTTAGATGACAGAGTTGGGTTTTCTCTGTGTGCATGACAGAACGAAGCTCAACTCCTTCCTATAATTAATATATATTTTTTTAGGTAACAGTGAAGTACAAAGTGGAAAACATATTTTGTAAAATGACAGCATTTTGGCCCTTAAAACAATTCATTATTTTATAGAACCAATAGAGATGATTTTTCAACAATATATATCATGTTATTTAATTGTAACAAGGAAGTCGGTTTTGCCTGACAGCCTTCTGGATGGAAATGTGCTCACATGCCCACAGAGCCAGCTGTTACAATTCTTCCCCCTCCTTCTGTCCCAGATCAGGTAATATGGAATTTTTTCCTGTAACTAATATATTTCCAGAACTTCAAAGCAATTTTTTTGCAATTTACTGAGAACATTTCCAGATTTTCCAGTTTAAAAAAAGAAAAAAAAAAAAAGAAAGAAAGAAAAAAACCAATACAGGTTATTTAGCTGTTGTAAAATGTTTTATTTGATCAGAAGATGCTGCTTTAAAAGGTTTTCAATTGACTGTTTTAAATGTTTCAAAGTTAACCAGGGATGTTGCTTTTGTGTCATTTCGCTTTTCCAGCAATTGTTTTATATAGACTTTATTGTCAAAATAAAGCTTTTAATGAGACTTTTTTTTTTTTTTAATTCTTACAAGATGATCTTTCTTAACATGCTGTGAGGAAAGCAGAAAACAAAAAAGGATAAAATGTTTTAGAGGAAGCTGCTTGTTTTTATGAGTGCTTCTTTTATACTCAGATCCTTTCCACTTTTTTAAAGAGCATGATTACAGAAAAGTGCATTGGGTCTGATTCACCCTCATTTTTCTCTAGTTTTCTGTTGAGTAAGTGTTGCTTTTAATGTCATTACAAAGACAGAAAGCTAAAATAAGGCAGTAGTAATTCAATTCTAACACCTATACCTGGTAGTAAAAATGTCTGTAGAGGAAGAGCTTTAAATACATTTAGATAAATAGATGTCTCCACCAACCATCACACAGAGTTATGACTACCCCTGATCCATGACAGACGTCTCATCGCTGTCACTGAGAGTTGTGAACATGTGAATTGAGGGTATACTATGCCTTGCAGAGATCATAACATCTTTAGCATTGTGTTTCTGTTTCTTTATCTTTCTTGACATTGCTGGAGAAATCAGATTTGCAAAGCAAGAGTGCATAGTTTTGTCCTCAGGTTGCTCAGTAATTCCTAGCAGCCAAATTCATTCTTGGTGCAGCTCCATCTGTTCCCAATGAAATTATGTGTGGTGAATTTTGCCCAAAGTGTTTAAAAGCTTGAGGAGCCATTAATTTTTGTAAATTTTGGATTCACTACCAAGATGAGAAATAGAGGGCTTAGTGATATAATTTGGGAGGCAATGAAAAAGAAAAGGATTTAATTAAGGGTAATGGGAATGCACTACAGCAAAGGAAATTTGCCAGTAGGTTGATTTAAAAACATATACATATTCTCAGTGCTCCAATCAATTTAACAGTTCGGTAGTCATCAGAATAATGTTGGATCCCACTGTTCAAAGCAATTAAATGCACGTGTTTCAAATAGCAAAAACATATATACCAGAGATAGAAAATGACAACGGTCTGTTTCATCACCAGGTGCCTATACCTTGAAACTCTCTCCAGTGTGATGGCAATGTCTGTGAAAACATAATAATATTGCCGATTAATTGGATTATTAAATTGTTACCTCTGATGCTCATTGCTTTAGCAACTTATCTAGGTCTTATTCCATAAGTAATTGATATCACTGATTTCCCCATTTGGAAAGACCATTAAAGGACAAGCCAGACACACATGCTCTTGAGAGAAATTATTGAGTGGGATGTTAGAATGTGAGCAGATTAAAAAGGCTGCTCACAAGTGATAGGCATATAGAGTTAACGAAGTGTGTTCTCTACAATCCATCAGCTGTCATGTTGCAGCTATCTAGTGATAAAATCAATATAAATGCCATCAGATACACAACAGTGCTTTACTGGGAACACTAACCTCAGTGTGTCATCATGCAAGTATTTAAGCATTGGACGAATTTGTAGAAAAAAAACTTAAAGTGGCTATGAACTTGTAAACTCTGACAAAAGATTTATTTATTTTCCAATTTTGATTGCTTTCAGCACTTATCTGGTTGAGATGGATCAAGGTGTTTTTTTAACTAAAACCTTCCCAGCACACCTCAGTCTGTATTCCGAATTTAAGCTGTAAGAATGAGCTTGATTTTCCATCTTCCCCTTTTAAAAAGTCCAATTTTGTGCAGACTGGTTACCCTGACATTATTCATGTGAAAAAAAATATCAAACAGTTACACAAAGACTGAGAATGAATTTAAGCTGAAATCAGATTAAGATGGAACACATCATCCTTAGATAAACAATTCTTGTGTAAGTATCTGCGGTGTGAGATTTGAGAAGAGCACTGTAAAGCTCACTATAGATAGTTAAAGACATGGGTGGGACATAAAAAAGAGGAGGCCCCTTTAAGTATTCTTGCAATGACTGTTATGATGCTGTGACTGAGTCTCTAAGATGAAAAGAAACAGATGAGCAAAAAGAAAGAAACCTTTATTTCAGATCTCTTTGCCTTTAAATTGCATAACCACAAGTCAAATCAAGAAAAAGCAACATAAGAAATACCACTGTATATGATGGTTCTAATGTTAAAAAAGCGCAGAGCCATTGCAGAACAGATAAAATCTCCGTGAAGTTCTGTTTCTGGGAGAAATCTTTGATATTTCTTACTTCTCTGCTTCTATCCTATTCATCACATAAACCCTGAAACTACTTCCTCTAGACCCTCTCAGTACTTCCTCAACTGTTTTCAGTCATTTTCTACTAGGATAGAGTTTGCCCATTGGCTGCTACTTAAACATTTTACCCTTCCTAGTATGTTCACTATTATGATTTTATTGTATTTGTCAAAGGACAACTTCAACAAAACAAAATTGGAATGTAAAGCAAAACATGTCAGGTTAAAGTTAAAAAAGAAAAAAAATAAAATATCTTCTCAAAGATATGGACCTATTTAATGAGAAAGGTTTGCTCACATGTTCCCATTCACCTGCTTAAGTTTCTATTTTACTTGTAACTTCATTGCTGGATACCATCTACCCACTCTGATCAAGGACTGTCTTTACAATTTCTGATATATGGAAGTATCTGTTTCTTTTTAGGTAGGTTTTGACAGTCCCGGTCTGAAGTCTCTGATAACCATTATCCTCTTTCCTAAAGCAAGACATTAGATGGTTTTAGGGAGATGATGGGATAATGTGCAAGAGCTATTATATTCTCTTCCAGGCTGAACACTCTTCAGAACTCACCACCTTGAGATAACAGCTTCTTATCCTTGACACTGCTGCAAAACCATCCCATCTGCATCCATTTCTAGTGTACTTTCCACTGTTTCTATTCACTGCTTTTTTTTTATGTGAGTAGTTTTGTAATCTAGAGACAGTAACGTGAAGCTATGGACAGTGATATGTTTAAATTAATATAAATGGCACTGATGTTCATTAGTGCCAGAAGAACTACGATCAGTGTACAATGCAGATATTAATCTCCTCTACTATTTTCCCCAAGAGAAAGAGAAAACACAAAGACAAGTATTTCCCTTTCCTGCTGTAGTACTTGTACTGATCTGAATCTCAGGAGGATAAAAATCTAGTCCCAGGAAGCAGTAGTGACAGGTTTAAAGTCATTTTCCTCCATTGATAATCTACTGCAGATCAGTAGAAGTTTCCTATCCTACAAGTTCTTGGAGGTGCTCATATATATATTGTGGTTTGGTCAACTGTTGAAACTAAGGCTGATTTACAATTGCTTACCACAGTCCTCTTCCAGTGTATTGTGTTCTCAGTTATTACTGTGACTCCTGGCTGGAGGGACCCTATGCTGTGTCCACTACTACTCCCCTCTCTACCACATTCACAATGGCTCTTCTGCTCCTTCTCCATTCCCTGTGCCTCATCCTCTCCTCATGCAGGCCTCACTCCATGTCCCTGTCTTGTTCTTAACCAACACTGAGGAGTACTAAAAATATACTACCACATCCAATGAATCTCAGAAATATTCTTATTCCATATGGACATTTCAGAATATCTTTTCTGCCCTCATGGGTCAACTCATTTTCTAAGTCACCTGCCACTGTTTCATTTTATCTCAGTGAAGCTAGAAGCAACAGAAATGGCAGAAACTAGCCTGAAATGTCAATCTCATTAGGCTGTTAAGGAAATTACGTTAAATGAAAATTACATATTCATAGCAGAAAGCATATATGTTTTGCATTTGTTCTACTCATGACAGTGAAATAAAGATGAGTAGATAAATAAGAATATTTTTTATTTCCCACTATGTTAATACTTGCAATTGAATTTTGTTATCCTCTATTCTTTTTTTATGGCTAGTTTGGGTATAGTCTTAGAAGAAAAAGAAAAAAAATGGTACTTTCTCCTGAAATCTTAATCAACTCCTTGCACTTCTCCCCCTCTATTTGTATTACTATACCATAATCATAGCACATAAATTTACCTACATTTAGCTAACAATTATATAATATTTCATTCTAACATGTGTTCTACCTTATGATTTTTCTCTTTGCAATATTTTTCATATCCGATATTTTGTTTTAAAAGAGTAAAACCTCTGTTAAAATTGTAAAACTGATTGTAACTGATGAATCCTTCTGGTAGTATTGTGCTATACTGTTCTGATCCAGCTTGCCAACTGACTCCAGATCATGTCCAAATGAACATCCTCCAAAAAGGTATGGGTTCTTTGCCTACTCAATTAATGAAATGCACACACTGTAATGTAAATGAAAAGAAAGAATCACAAGCTCTACCTAAATGCAAATATTAGCTCTACATTTACTGTCTCAGGGATCCTTGGCACTAAAAATAAAAAAGGGAGCAAATCAGCATAAGTTCCAATAAGACTATGAAAAGCAGCTAGGAATGCAGGATTTTGTGAATGGAAATTGAAGTTTCTGGAGCTCAGTCATGCTGTCAGATATTTAACTTCCTAGTGTGAGAGGAAGTCATTTTGCTGGAAGTAAATTATCAAAGAAATGCTTTCATAATTGAAGTTTTAAATTGTCTCTCTTATCCTCAAATTATAATCATATACGGAACTGTTAGAGGGAAATAGGCTCAGAACATGAGGAAGCAAGAGCAGGATGATTAGCATGTTTTCCCTCCAAGGTACAGATCCAGCAAGAGAAATATAGTGGGTTTTAGAGATTAGAGAATGATAAGTGTCAGAAGAAAAAAGGTTTCAAGTATGAAACTTGTTTAGACGTCTTCATTCTCACATAGTTTCCCATTTTCTAAATGTACTTTTTAAAGTATTATTTGTTTGTCATAAAAGATCCACATTGAAGTAAGCTGCCCATAAACACTTCTTAATTCAGTTGCTTTATAACGTTATTATTTTGCTAATGGACTAAAATTCAGCATATATATATTATTTTGGGGGGGAGAGGGAGAAAGTGTAAAAGACATATTACAATGAAGAACAAAGATAAACAGAGGCGAGCATGTCTGTACACATTAATGATCACCTGGTATATCAGTAACAGTTTTTACCCTCTGCTAACATTCTTTTCAAGTATCAAAGCATTCTTATTAGTTCAAAGAACAAAACAGCAATTTCCATTCAATTTCCACATATTCCAAAAAAAGATGAACATGGATAATAAAACTGTCCCCTGACTGCACAAGCTGGCCTTATGGGATCATTGATATACAAACTATCCATGCTAAATATGCTTATTTTATCAGTATAGAAATTTTACTGAGAAACATTCTAGAAGGGTGATGCAGAACAGATACCAATATTTCTGTGCAGGTAATATGCATAAAACCTGGAAATGTTATCCATTTCATTCACATTTATAATTGTTTTTGAGATATGGGTATCAGCTGAAGTACATTTTGTGGCTTTCCCATCATTAACTTCTATGCCTGCCAAACAGAGTTACAGTATTGGTGGATAATGGAAGAGTGATTGACATCATCTACCTGAATTTGTGCAAAGTCTTTGACGTTGTCCCATACAACACCTTTGTCTCCCAATTAGGAAGACATGGATTTGATAGATGGACCACTTGCTGGATAAGGAATTGGTTCACTGGTTGCACTCAAAGAGATGTAGTCAATGGCTCAGTGACCAGGTATAGACTAATGTTGAGTGGTGTTCCTCAGGGGTCGATACTGGGACCAGTTCTGTTTAACACTGTTGGTAACAAAGGCAGTGGAACAGAGAGCAAATCTGCCAACTGTATGGTGCAGTTGACATGCTGGAGGGAAGGGATACCTTCCTGAGGGACCTTGACAGGCTTGGGTGGTGGGCCCATGTACTTTCTCAACAAGACGAAGTACAAGATGTCATACTTGGGTCAGGGAAATCCCAAGCACAAATTCAGGCTGGGTGAAGAATGGATTGAGGGCAGCCCTGAGGAAAAGGACTTGAGGGTACTGGTTGACAAGAAACTCAACATTAATTGTCAAGGTGTATTGGCAGCCATGAGGGTCAACTGTATCCTGGGCTGCATCAAAAACAGTGTGACCAGAAGAATGGGAGAAGTGTTTGTCCCCCTTTGCTCCACTCTCATGAAGCCCTGCATGGAGTACAGTGTTAATCTCGGACATGGAGATGTTGGAGCAAGTCCAGAGGAGGTGACAAGAATGAAGAGAGGGCTGGAGTACTTCTCATACGAGGAGAAACTGAGAGAGTTGGAGTTGTTCAAACTGCATAAGACCTTGGGGAGACCTTACAGTGGTCTTCCAGTACCTAAAAGAGCCTATAGGAAAGCTGGAGATGGACTTTTTACACAGGCATGTAGTGACAGGACATAGAGTAAATGTTGTAAACTGAGACGCTGTAGATTTAAATTAAATATAAGGAAGAAATTCTTCACTATGAAGGTGTGAGGGACTGGAGCATGCTGCTCAGAGAAGTTATGGATTCCCCATCCCTGGAAAAGTTCAAGGCCAGGCTGGATGAGTCTCTGGAAAACGCAGTCTAGTAGAGGGTGTCTCTGCCCATGGCATGGGACTTGGAACTAGATGATCTTTAAGATTCCTTCCAACACACACTATATAATGAAATAGTAACATGGGCTGGCCGTGCTACACATCTTATGTAGATAATAGCCCTGGTTGTATTTCTTGTAGGAGCCTATAAAAAACCATTATAGAGAACTTAGTAATAAGGATAATGTTTTGAACAGCTGTTCACTTCAAATGTTAAAAGCATTTGGAATTATCACTTCTTTTAAGGACTAACTTACATAGCAGTTTTGTTTTTTAGTAAAAATAACAACATTTATTTCAATTGCATGTTTATATTTTGAGTGTTTAGCTCTTCAGATTCTCATTCTCTGATTTGTTTGGTTTGTTCCTTTTCCCAAGGGGAAAAATGAAGCACTAATGAGAAACAGGAAGAGAAACAAGCACCTCTTCCATCACTCATCATTTAACACAAAAAGCATTGATTTTTCTCTTTTTAAACTTAAATACATATTTCAACAAGACATGTCTTCAATAAAGTATGCATCATAACTTTAACCTCATTTATGTTTTAAATTATTTGCAGTAAAAGAACAATTCTCTTAAATATGTACTGCATAGAAATGGCCTACCCCAACCAGCAAGACAAAAAATATCACTGTTCAGATTGATAAACTGAGAAATGTTTCTTTAGGTATTTTAATGCTCCTGAATGTACCTCTAAAATAGTCAAAAACTATCAATCTGAAGATTTTCTCTCTCCTGGAAAGTTAAGAATAAATATTTGAATAAAGTCTTCTGAATCTCTTTACTTTTGGGCTACTTCTTTTGTATTTCTACGAATAGAAGTCTATTTCTAATATTTAGACCTCACTTACCCTGTGTCTGCCATACAATCTATGCTCAAACAAGCTTCACTGGTCAGTTTTATAATCCCTGATTTTCATAAAAGCCAGAGGACAGCACTTTGCAATAGCACAAAGAACAATGTAGGGTGTGTCTAGGGCGTTATTTTGGAAGACCTTTCTATTCCGGTGGGACATAATGTTGCTAGCATTACTTGACTGTGGTTAATACAATTTTGGAGGATAAGCTTTGCACACTCCAATGTAGCAATAGTTTTCAGCACTTAACAGACCATCATCTCAGTTTTGTGGAATCTGTCTTTCTGTTTATACTCTTGCTGAAAGTAGTCATATAATAGCTGGTAATTATTTCACACTTACCTATTCCAGCTGCTGATACACTGTGTTTATGGAAGTACAGATGTAAGGATATATAGAAGAAGAGTGTCTGCTCCATTACAGAGACCTGGTCAAGGGCCTTTGTTTATTCAAAAAAATGATATGAAGAAGCAGAAGCTATAGAAAAGAGCATGTAAGGATACAAACCTGGCCAATGACTGACATTTCCTTACAATAGAGAAAAGTGTCTACAAAAAGGGTGTTTTTTATATCCATGTTAACATGCCAATCACAAATTACATGTAGTCCCAGTATGCTTCACCTCAACCCCAAGGCCACGAGTTTGACATGCTCCCCTGTGTACATGCTAAAGGCTTCTGCTGGTCAATACAGTCTGATTATTCTCTTTGGGCCACCAATTAACCATTTTCTCTAGTGCTAGGCAGTCTAATTAAAGCATAAATTATAGCCTAAGCCTTGTGGTGGTGCTTTTCCCACCAGTGAAGAATGTTTTCTTCCCAGACATATGCTTGATGCAAAAAACTTCCTCCCTCAATCCCAGCTTCTGAATTTCTCTTCTATCCAAATTCTGCTGATGAGGAGAACCATTACATGTCTCACCGCTTGTCCATTTGACTGCAAAGGGAAGGTTATAGTTCCACTTAAATTTAGCTAAATTGCACATTTTTTGTCATTTTACACTACAGAAGAACTTCTGAAATATGGAAGTAAATACAAAAAAATCTATTCTAATTTTTTTCACAAAATTTCAACCACTGCCATTGTAATGTAAAAGCTTCATGTTTTTTACATGCTCTAGTCTGAAATATTTATTGTCACGATTGCAGTTTACAATTACCGTGAAGTGAGGCAGAAAATAGAAGTTCAAGAATAGATTTGAGTAATGAAGTTTGAACTATTATTTGAAAGATTCTATTATTTTAATACATATTTAGTCCTGACAGCATGGATTCTTAATTACTCTTTAACTGTTGTTGTTCTGGAATATTTCTCATCAACTTCAAATTGCTTTTAAAACCACAGGAAATAGAGAGAATAATGTGCAGTACTTGTAGAAGATTGTTATGCTACAGCATTCATTCATTCATAATTAAGTATCTTTTCCTTAACATCATTTCTCCAGAAAGGAAACAGGAGACTTGTATTAGATACAGTAAACTCTTTTTCAAAGCTCTAAACTTAAGAATCATAAACCAAGAAACCATCACTAACAATTTAGAGTTTACATTTAAGTTAGTTGACTGTAGATTCCTAAAAGTTTTACATAACTATTGAGTGAAACCATTTCATATTACTTAGATAAAGTTTCCTCACTGGTTATAGAATATTTCTTCCAAGATTTGTGGAAACTCATGAGTTGTTTAGAAAAAAATCTTTATGATCCATAGATATTACTTAAAATAAATTTTATGTTTATATCCATAATCTGACTGGGAAGGAGTTAATTTTCTCCATAGAAACTCATACAGTGCTGTGCTCTGCATCAGTGACTAAAACAGCACTGATAACACATCAGTGCTTTGCTAATTTCTGATCAGTGCTTGCACACTTCTGATTATTATTTACTTCTTTTTTTTCTTTTTTTTCCCCTCTATTCCACCTCCCCAGCAAGTAGGCTGTGTGTGAGCAAGAAGGTGAAAGGGGACACAGATGGAATAGGTGTCTCCAGCTGACCAAAGTGATAGCCCTTACTACATGTTGCTATGCCTAGAAATAAGTATTCTAAAAAAGCAGATGAGGAAGTGGGGAGACAATTGTGTTTATGGTACTAATCATCCTTGGTGACCATTACGCACACCAAAGCCCTGCTTTCCAAAATATGGAAATGCCTGCTGATGGCAAGTAGTGAATGAAATCCCCTTTTTGCTTTCTGTTTTCATGCAGCTGGGCTTCACCTATTAAACCATCTTTACCTCAATTTGTCAGTTTTCTCTCGTTCATACTTTAAAATCAGTGTTGATCCGTTCCCCTTCCCCAGTTCAAAAGTGAAAGGGATTGTCTAGGGAGAGTCCAGCAGAGGGCCACAAAGATGAGTCAGGGCCTGGAGCATCTCCCTTGTGAGGAAAGGCTGAGAGACCTGGATCTGTTCAGCCTGAAGAGGAGAAGACTGAGAGATGATCTCATCCCTGTTTATAAGTATCTACAGTGTGGGAGTCAAGTGGATGGGTCCAGGCTCTTTTCAGTGGTGTGCAGTGACAGAACAAGGGGCAATGGGCACACACTGGAACACAGGAAGTTCCATATAAACTCGAGGAAGAACTTCTTTACAGTGAAGGTGACAGATTACTGGAACAGGCTACCCAGAGAAGTTGTGGAGTCTCCTTTTATGGAGATATTAAAACTCAGGACACTTTCCTGCTCAACCTACTGTAGGGAACCTGCTTTAGCTGGGGGATCAGACTCCATGATCTCCAAAGATCCCTTCCAACCTCTATGATTCTGTGATTCTACAATTCACATGCTCTTCCATGTCAGATGTCATTTTGTCAGACTGCCCCTCTGCTGCCATGTGTCACACAGCAAAAAAATGTAACAGAATATTGGTGGAAAGGTTCAACCTCTGCTGCCATACCACCACCACCTGCCTCTGAAAACATGGGCCAACATAATAAAAGAGGAGGCATTATTTTCGGAACAGCACTTGTATAATGAATTTTAGTAATTTTTTATAAGAAATTATAGATTAGTTCACATTTTTGCCTGAAGCATTGCTACACAATGATTTTTTTCTAGATGATGATTATTATTATCAGTTTGGTAACAGCTAACTATTGAAATATCTTTGAGAATTTCAACCATAATTAACACTTCACCTATATATCCTAGGCTTTAGGCTTTGATAATGAGACATGTTAACCTAGGAATAAAGAAGTGATTGTAGTGATTTCAGAAATATATCTTCATTCTGATTTTCATATAGATGCAATCGAATTTTCATATATGTATAAAAATTTTGTGTTGGTTTCTGAATGCAGGTTAGGCAATTGGCATAGTTCTCAGGTCAGGAGAAAGCAAATTACATCAGTTTGCATTTTCATATTTGTTGAAATGTCTGTTTATTTTTAAATGATTATCAGTGACTGAGAAGAAGTGTGCATCTTTATGTGTTCCTTTGTGATTTTATTCAATATTTGTTAATATTAAAATCACATCTAATTTTTTACTGACAGATTTGTATACATTTGTTTTAGATATGTATGCACAAATTGAACACACAAACATATATGTTTTTTGATAGAATATTCCAGTTCAAAATTAGTGTTGATCATTTAGAATGAGAGGAGCCTTCATGTGAGAAAAAATTCTCTATAACAATATGGTCATGAGTGTAGGATCTTCAAGATGCCACATACATTCACCTGATAATAATAAACCATTATTTGTACCATGAATAGTATATGTTCACTCTTACAAAATGGGTTGTCCTGAATGGCAGATTCTAGTAGGAACACCTGAAAGTCCTCTGTAGTAATGAATTTTGTGTTTGACTGTGGCCTAGAGTTAAGTGGAGTAAAATACATTGTAAACAGAAAATACTTTTCCTTCTTCTTTCTTTTTCTTTTCTCTCTGTCTCTTTTTTTTTTTTTTTTTTGTATGCATGTGTGTGTGTGTATGTGTGTGTGCTTGAAAAGAAATGGAAAGTGCTGCAATAAGCCTGCAGTTATTTCATAATGCCAACCTACAGAATTACATTTCTATTTAAAAATAGATTATTTTTTTGTGCTGCAGAAAATGTAATGGTCTTTAGATGTAACACGCTGACTTCGCTGGAATTACTGAAGTAACCAACATTTGACCCCATAAATGCTCATCTTATAGCACTAGATTATATTATTGCATCACCTTGAATAAATAACACCTTATTTTTAATAGGTTTGAGCATGAGAAACACACATTTCAATGTCAGATTGCAGTTTTGACGTGCAAGCCTGTTTATGCCAAAAGTAATGAATAAATTGAAGGAGATTTGGAGCAGACAGATACCATCCTATTAAACTGAACAGAAAAATAATTTTCTAAAGTATTTACTCGCGTTCTTTGCTGGCGTAAGGGAAAATAAAGTAATGGAGCAAAGAGACAAGCTTTTTAAATACACTGCCTTATTAGTTTGTATGCAGGTGATGTGGTCTTTCTCCACTCCTTAGTTTCTCTCTTTTTCAGAGTCTCAAATTTTTGAAGTAAAAGAACATAATCTGGGCTATGATGCCTCTCTTGCATCACTCTTTGTGTATCCCCGTATCTGGAATGTGTACCCATAAATGCTAGGTCTGTAGTATCTCCAGACTCTTGGAGAAGTTGAAAATGTTATATAAAATTATATTTTATGAGGTGCTTGTTTTGTTTTGGATGTTCTTAATTTACATGCTTATCGTCTATCATCCAGATCTAAACAGTGGAATCCCATACTAAAATAACACGCCACTGCTTAAGTTTGATATGCTTTAGCTGGATTTTATATACCTTGACAGGGTGAAAAAATGAGAAAACTAATGCTTTTTTTTGACCTTAAGGGACTTGGAAAAAAGCTCACATTAATTTGAGTAGAATTAATTCTGATGTCTCAGCATCAACTTCAGACTTCATTGGCATTACAGAGTATTTCCAAGAATCATAGATTGGCTTGGGTCGGAAGCAGCCTTAAAGATCATCTATTTCCAACCTCCTGCCATGGGCAACATTGCCAAACGCTAAATCAGGCACTAGATTAGGTTGCCCAGATCCTCATCCAATCTGGCCTTGAACATCTCCAGAGACGGGGCATCCACAACTTCTGCCACCTTACCACCCTCTGAGTAGAGAACTTCCTACTAATATCTAACTTAAATTTTCTCTCTTTCAGTTTAAAGCTGTTCCCATTTGTCCTATCACAATCAGACTATGTAAAAAGTCAGACTTTCTGGCTATAAGTTCCCTTTAAACACTGAAAGGCTGCAAAGAGGTCTCCCCAGAGCCTTCTCTTCTCCAGGCTGAACAAGCCCAGTTCCCACAGCCTATCTTTATAGGAGAGGTGCTCCAGACCTCTGAGCATCGTCATGGCCCTCTTCTGGACCTTCTTCGATAGCTGCTTATCTTTCTTGTGCTGGGGGCGCCAGGTCCCTCAGGACTCCAGATGGAGCTTTGTGAGGGCAGAGCAAAGGGAACAATCACCTCTCTCTCACTGCTGGCCACCCCTCTTTTGATGCAGCCCAGGATACCATTGGCCTTGCAGGCTGCAGAGAGCACACTGCTGGCTCACGTGCAGATTTTCATCCACCAGACCATGAAGTTCTTCTCTTCAGGGCTGCTCTCAAGGAGTTCTCCCAGTCTGTACACATATCTGGGACTACCACGATACAAGCGCAACATTTTGCACTTGACCCTACTGAACTTCATTACGTTAATGCGGGGCCCCTTCTCAAGCTAGTCTAGGTCCCTTTGGATGGCATCTCTCCCTTCTCAGCAAGCATAACCCTGCTTGTGGTTATCCATAATAGGTTACACTTGATCCCACTCTCTTTGTGACTGATAAAGTTGCTGAAGGGCACCAGTACCAAGACAGACCCCTTGGGGACTGGAAGCCACTCATCTCTGACCTCCACTTGGACACAGAACTGCTGATGTTTTCTTTTTTTCCAGCCACAAAGCAGTTCACCTAACAGCCATGACTTTTCAAATATGATGGAGAGTGGCTTGGCAACCACATCAGAAAGTTCCTTCAGGATATGGGGATGCATGTCATCAGGCACATAGATTTGTACACATTGATGCAGTCTCAGACTTGCTCTTTTCTTACAGTGGGAGGGACTTTGCTCCCCTGATCCATGTCCAAAAGTTGAGGGACATGTGAGGTGCAGGAAGCCTGACTGCCAGTGAAGGCTGAGTCACAGAACTTGTTAAGTACCTTGGCCTTCTCCATATCTCCATGTTGTAGCCAGTTCTCCCTTATTTATGAGAGGGAGTCCACTCTCCTTGTCCTTTTTCTTGTGACCAATGTACCCTTATTATTTTTCATATCCCTCTCTGAGTTCAGTTCCATCTCCACTTTGGCTTTCCTGATCCCATCTGCATGTCTGGATGGCATCCCTGTACTCTTCCCAGGCCACATATCCCTCCTTCCACTTCCTGTACATGTCTTCCTTTTCCCTCAGTTTGACCAGCAGGTCCTTGCTCAGCCATATTAGTTTATTGCCTCCTCTGCTTGATTTCTACTGCTGGGATATGGAGAGCTCTTGTGCTCTCAGAAATATGAGAAGGGAAGGGAAGGAAAGGAAAGGGAAAGAAAAAGGAGGAAAGAGGAAAAGAGGGAAAAAAAGAGAAAAAAAGAGGAAGAAGGAGGAAAAGAGGAAAAAGAGGAAAAAGAGGAAAAAGAGGAAAAAGAGGAAAAAGAGGAAAAAGAGGAAAAAGAGGAAAAAGGAAAGGACTCATTTCAATAGCTCAGTATCTTTCTTGTGTTGGGGGCCCTGGGCCCCTCAGTACTCCATGTTGGACTTCATGATGGCAGAGGGATGGATGTTAAGTCTTTTAAGGAATAACTGATGTTTCTGATTAGCTGTGAATGAAAGGACATTGGGCTTCAGTTTTTGGAACTTCAATTGCTTTTTTACCTTAAAAGGCAACAATCTTCATCTTTCTGCGTACAGAAACTACAATATTAAAGTACATAGTATGTTAAATATTTTTTTTGTTATTATGGTATTTCAGAAAAGAAAGTGAATTGAAAATGTTTTAATTTGGAACTAATTGTAAAAGTTACTTTTCTTAGATGAAAAGGATTCAAAACAGTTTTAATTGAATGCACACTTGCTCAGAGCTACACTTTCTAATATGAGCAACTAAAATTAGAGTTCAGACACAATAATGCTAGATTTGCAATTTAATATAAGACCTTTAAGAATCCTGACAGTTTGCTCCAGGGCATAAAATAACAATTGCCACTTTGAGAGATAAAGTTTTCTACTATTATCATCTCAACATTTATGCAGCTATGACTAAAAGCAATAGAATAACTCTTTACTGAAATAAATGGCATGGTCAACAACCTTCCTCTAGCAGACAAAAGCTTCATGTCAAGTGATTTCAATGACCAAGCAGAAGGCAAGCTGGCAACCTGCTATAAATAAAAGGGCCCCGTGGAATAGGTCAGGCAAGCATCAATGAACTTTCCGCTCCTCCAAAAGTTTCTTCAGCATAATTTAACAAATAAAAAGATACTGTCTTCCAGATGTTCAGCCAGCATAAAACGTACTGCTTAAATGCCTGATGCCTGTTGATTATTTTGTCAGGTAAAGGAATTTGTCTGATGGTGGAAATAATAGAGCCATCTATGAAGCAGTTTTCCGTTACATTATCTTACATTACCATTCATTTTCCAACCCTGCTGCTGTGATGATTGCTCCATAGTATTTTACAGTGAATGCTCTGTAAGGAAGGTAACCCAGATGTAAGAAAGGAGAAATGATGTACCAAGAAAATAAAATCTAGCTATGTGAATAGTAATAGTAGGAGGTAGAAAGCAAACACAGTACTTCAGGGATTGCAAGTGAAGTTCCAAAGGTGTAAATGAAAGTGTAAGTGAAACTGCATTAGTCATTAGTTCTACTTATAAGAATAATAATAAATTGATTTGAAACTGAGTAGACATTGTGGCAAAAGCAGCTTTCTGAAAACAAAAGATCATTCAATACCCACTCATCTCTAAGTGATCTGACCCTTCTTCTACAGGGCAAGCATCTTCCCATAATTCACCTTTCTAATGACACATGTGTAGAGATATGGAATCACTGAAGAATTCCAGAGCTAGGGTGAATTTAAAATATATACATATCACCAAGTGTGAAAAGATACCTCCGTAAGAATGAGAAACTTGAGTGAACTTGAAATGCTGAATTATTTGCAGATACTGAATTATTCTAATAATAACAAGCAGGCTTGTTAATGAGTCCCACCTCCTTGTACTTGAAGTAAACAAATGATGCATTTGAAAAGCAACCATTCCAACAGTAGGGAAAACCACCGGCTTTCCAATAACCAGCACTGTGCTGACATAGGTAACTGGAACAGTCTGCCCAGTGATGTGGTTGATGCCCCATCCCTGGAGACTTTCAAGGTAAGGCTGGATCAATCAGGCCCTGAGCAACCTGATCTAGCTGTGGTGTCCATGTTCACTGCAGGAGAGTTGGACCAGATGGCCTTCAGAGGTCCCTTCCAACTCTAAGGATTCTATGATTCTATGATTCTATATTCAGTACATAAACTCCAACAACAGAACATTGACTCAAGCTATCAAACATATTGCAACCACTGTTAGAGGCTGCTCTCTCTCGATATATTAAAGGACAAGGTCCAACAATCTGCAGAAAGCTGAGAATAGGAAAGATCCCAGGAGTATAATTTATGTAGACATCATACCTAAGGGGTTTAGCGAGCACTAGTATGAAAAATGTCCCTGGTAGCAGGACCCTCTGCATAAAGCAACTGCATTTCTCCAACAGTAAGACTAGGCACAACAAACAAAAAAAAGATGTGTAACCCCTGTTGCTTCAGGGGAAGAAAGGCACAAATGTTCTGTTTTCAGAAAGAATGCAGCAATGTCAACATCAAAGGTAAGTTATTTCATCTTTGAGTCATATTTCTTCATTTTAATAGCCTTTGAAGTAGTGTTCCATGTCTTTTTTTTTTTCCTTGACCATTTCACATGCTTTATTAAATGTTGCAAATTGGAGTTTGTCTTGTTTTAAGACTGTTTCCAAATGTATTCATTCTCTCACAGAATCTCTCACACAGGGTCAGTTTTCTCTCCACTTTACAATTCCCACACTCCCAAATGGAACAAAGAAAGGTCTGTTAGAATTCTGAGAAAGGAGACAAATGGATCTGTGCTCTAGACTAATAACCTTCCTGAAGAAGATAGATGCATGAATTGCAAAAGTTTCACCTGCAAAATCCCTACCGGTATAATAATTAAGAAATAAGGCTCTTCATATAATAATAATTAAGAAATAAGGCTCTTAATATAATAATATTTTAAAAATGAGGAAAAAAAAAGAACTTAGTGAATGAGGGTTAGGTTTAGGTTAGGGTTAGGGCAAAGCGGATCAACATTTTCCCAGAATCCTTTTTTTGATGTTGGGATAACACACAGCTACAGTGCATTTTAAACTAGGTATTTGGAGGATTTGTAACCTGCATATGAATTTCCATTTAAAATATGTCTGCCTCTGTTCTGGATTTGTGTCTTTTCTGGTCTCCCCATATGTCCATACGTTTCTTTAGGCCAATGTCCATCCTGAAATCCATCTTAAAGTGTTTCTTTTTTTTTTCCCAGTTATAATGTTTTTTTCCCAGTTATAATGGTTTTCTTAGAAAAAATTCTTCCTATCTACTACACTTCAAACTGCGAAACTTAACTTATCTTGTGTACCTCACCAAAAAACACTGTAACAACAGTAGCCTGTGATTTACAGAGCCAATCATAAGTAATCCACTTCAAAATGTGAAATAATAATGTATGTGTGTGGTAAACCAGTTTTTCTATTTTACTGCATAGCTCACTTTTTGAGAAACATTTTTTATTCAGTCAAGTAACTGCAATTATTCTGAAACACTTCCAAAAAAACCTCAGTAATGTCCTTAATGTTTCTGAAAAATTACTTCTTTATCAACATTATAGTATCCATGGAAATGCTAGATGTAACGTGAATATCACAGTCGTGTTAAACAAGACAGTAATTTTTATCTTGAGCAACTCTGCTCTTTGGTTTTCAAAGCCTTAATGGCATCTAAATATTTTTTTAAAGTTCTTGTGGCCCATCCTACCTTTTTCTCATCTTTAAAATGTGTGGAATTTCAAAGGCTTCTGGGGAGAATAAGTAGTTTAGTGATTATGACAAGTTCAAATCCTACAGCAGTGCAGACTTTAACATGACCTAATACAAATGGGTTGAATAAGTGAGTGTTTTGCCATAGTAATTCCAATTTTATATTAATAACCAAATTGTTGCTAGTGTCTTCTCATAAAGAGAAAATAAATTGACATGGGAATGTGTCCACAAGCACAATGAATTTATCTTAATAAGGTAGCTCTCTTAAAATTGTGATACTGAGTGAAATAAATATCTTAGGAATGAAATACAGGCTTGAAAAAGACAACATTTACTCTGATTTTGTGTAGCTCAAATCTTATTCATAGTGATAGTGGTAAAATCTTATAGTACATTAGCTCCCAGAAAATTTTCTTGGTATTGAGACTTCACCTTGTCTGTACAAAACCGCTTTCTCAGCACTTACAGTTACAGCTGAAAAACATCACTTTTACACAAAGCTCTTTTCCTGTATGTGATACAACTATTTTATATTATACCTACTATGAGTATGATAAAAAGCCACAGTCAAGATGCATTAGCATGGTAGAAATGCATGATATTACATTTCTTGCGCAGTCATAGTTTTTGTCATGTGAATGAGCAAAATTTTATTGTGCTGTGGCAGCACAATTCATTCTAGGCTGGGGGAAAATAAAGGTGTGGGAGTCTGTGAGTTGTCACAGCTCCGTGCACACCACCTTCTCCCTAGCAGCAACAGTATAAATGAGAAGGCTGAGCAAGTAAGGAATAAAATGCATTATTTGTAACAGTTAATTCCGTTTTCCCTGGCATAGAGAAAACAGGCAGTTTTTCTTATTGCACCGACAGTATACTTAAGATACTTAAGTCTTTAGCTGGCATATCTGATCTATGAGGGACTCTTCAGTTAAGACAACTTTCAAGCAACAGTGCAAGAAGATGCCCCACAGAAGGGCATCAAAGGCATCGAATCAACATATACTGGTAGCAGCAAATGCCTGGCACCAGAATGGCATGATGGCTAGCTAAAACCAGCAGGACAATAGAAGCTCAGGAAGTGCTAAAAAGAGCATGTTGCTAGAAGTGATAAAGTGCACATGGAAGTATTATGCATATCATGCCCTATTAACTCTCAGATTAACCAACTCTGATGGAAAGTTTCTGGCCAGATTCATGTATAAGTACAACTTTTGCAGAGAATTGAAGGAGAAATTCATAGTTAAATGCATAAAGATAGTTCCCCTTGGTTTTTCTGAACTCACATAAGAAGAGCTCAAATAAGTGCATAAATTCTGTATTCTCTGCACCTTCAAGGACAAGTAATGTGCTGGTGGATACAAATGAAACGGTGTTTATGAGAAATTGTTCACCTATATTACCAGCATTTGTTTTCTAGATATTACAACTCCTCTCTTCTCACTTTTACCAGAGGAACAACTAACTGCAGTGCCATTAAATACCCCACGGAGTAAAATCTCACTGAAGTGAATGAAACGACTCACTGACTTGAGTACTTGCAGGGCACAATATCCATTTATATCTTCTATTTATTAGATATACTTTGGGACCGTAACAGTGTGAATTTTTCTTTCTAATCAAAGTGGAGATGCTGTAGAACAAAACAACAACTTCACAGTGGGAGGTGGACAGTGCGCGGACTTTTCTTGCTTGTTCAGATTCACCTGAAAACTTGAATAAAATCCAGAAGGATTCTGAATTTAAGGAGATGGAGTCTTCCTAGTCAAACAGTCCATTTTTAAGACATGGTGGTCAGCTTGTGTGGAAATTAGAATGTGGGAAAAATATAATTTAAAGAATATCAGGGAAAAACTGTACACAGTCCTTTTCAGCCTATTAACTAAGTCTTCCGTATGATATCCTCTTACTTTTATATTGTTTTACATTGTCATTCTTATCTGGCTTTTTGATGAGTATGCCTGGGAGATTTCATTTCACTTTTATGTCCATTTTTTTGTTCAGTTGGGAATATATTATTTGGTGATGGACCTGATGCTAGAAAAAGAGGGATGGGTTTATAGGAACAGGTAATGAATAGTAATATTTGTACTTATCAAATAGTGTTGCTGTAGTGGCAATTAGTAAAGTGTGAATTTATAGTTATGTAGATAAACAAGATCTGGCAGCCATTCTCATATGTAGTAAAGCATTCCTAACACAGATCTTAGGAAGTACAGAACCCCTATACACTTTACCCAGTAACTCCTGCTCACATGGTACTCATACTGTCACCCACAGAAGCACAGGGTGTACTCACACACCCACACTCCAACACCTCTACCAGTGGCCAGACCTCTCATCTCACTCGCCAGCTTGTCTAACTCAAAGGTAGTTGTTGTGCACACTAATGTACATGTGTATATGCACGGACACATAGAATTGTTTGGGAATGGTATCCACATATACTTGAATCCACAGTGTTCAGTATTTAAAGGAGAGATGAGAGGAACATGGTAGACAAGCATTAAAATGGTGGGGAAAAATAAAAGATAAAAACTCCTTTTTTCATCTCTTTATCTTTTCCCATCTTCTACTGACTTCATTACTCCTAGGATGCACCCATGGACCTCAGTAGCTAAGTGTGTAGGTTATATATTCATGTAGAGAGTATATCTGGCTGTATAGTGTAGTCATTCACTGCAGCAAGAAAGTCTGCATGATGTATCTGCTTCAGGACATGCTTGGATACTGCTGCAAGTTCATTGCTACCTCCTGTTGGTGGGACATGCCGGTCAGGATGCCTGCCCTTGGGGAAACCACACAGCCCGCATGTGATTACTCCTGGGAGCTTGCTGGAAGCAACAGCCCATTTACTCACTGCACCAGTGCTTCCTATAAGTTTATTTATAACTCTAGCATGCCTGCCTTACCATAATCTCAAGGGTTTGCCTCGTTCAGAGAAAGCTGTAATGGGAACTGTAAACTTTTATGCTCGCCCTCTCTAGAAATTGCGTTGAAACTTTTGTAACAGAGATTTTTCACCTTTTGCTTGCTTCTCCTGAAATCTTACTTACAAAGCAGTTCCATAAAGAATTTTAAACACTGTGAGGTGTAACAAAGCTGGTTTATTGTCTGCACCTGCTATGGCTTGTTGTCTAGACAACTTGACTAGAAGAGCTCAGCAGACACTGTAAGTGCTCTGTTCACTGTAATAACGTTGATGAGTATTTCCTTTTTGTGATCCTAATCACTTGCATTTGTGCTCAAGACAGCAGCATACTGGCTAAGGAAATCCTTTCTTTATGCACAAGTGTCACGCTTTATAAATATTCCAAAGGAAGAAGGGAAGAGACAAAACAGAAATACTTTAGAGGTTTTTCTATGCTATTAATATTTTGTCAGGTTTGCTCCTTCTTTTAGGAACTGGAGCAATTGTTATTGCCATGGAAAACTTCTCTGGTTCACTTCCCAAAACTACTGCTGAAAAGTTACAATATTTCATGAATGTGAAAGTGTGTATGTAAAACGTGCTTCATGCTGCGTGAGAAAAGCTGAGACACACATTTAATAGACAGCTTGCAAAACCTTCTGTGACCTTACTGAAGAAGATACCAATTACCATGAGAAAAGTTCCTAATTGTCCGTTTGCCAAGAGTTATCATAAAATGGTATCTAACTATCATAAAATGGTATCTAACTATAGTTTTCTGCACACACGGAAGATGGTTTTGATAAGGGATGCTGTTTAAGAACCCCACAAGGGCTATTTCACCTTTTCAGCACACACTGTTGGACAGATGCAGCCCTCAGGGGAATGCATCATTAATGTTTATAAAGTCTATGCATATCTTAACTTGACAACCAAGGCCATTTGCACAGACATTATGTCACGGTCCTGCAGTGGAAAAGGAGACTTATTTCCTACCTCTCTAATTAAATTCTGGAACCCCACTTCTCTTCTATTGTCTTTTGCTCCCTGAAGACCCCTGAGCAAACCAGTGTAGCTGGGAATTGCTCAGACACTCTTTGCAGTTGCAGAGGGTATGTCATCCAAATAGCAAGCTGCATGGCTATGTGACTCTGGTGACCGTAACCAACTGTCATGCACAGCCCACAGGATGAAATTTGTTCACGGGCACAGTTGATGAATATACCTGTCACTGTAATAGTTGAGCCAAGACCTAGTGGGAGAGCAGGAGGAAATATGCAGTCTTTATTCCAACCCTAAAGCAGAATTATTTGCTCCTTGAATCCAACAAATTAGCGAAGCAGTAAACCTAAGAGATAAGTAAAATGCACAGCCTCATTAGATTCTACTTAAAGCTACCTGATATTAAATTAAAATGGTGTGCACTGTGGTTTATCCTTTAATACAGATAGGAAGAAATCTTCCCTGTCATGCATGTACCCATGCACTGGCAATCATAACAAAACTCCTCTGTGCTGGGATCTCTGCTGATATCCAAGGAATAAAAGAGGTGGGATGGGAAGATGGAGCTTTCACTATGACTTTCTTTTTTCTGCGTTAGTTGGATGGAGACAACGAGGTGAACCATCACAGTGAGTGGGTCAGTTCATCTATTAACCAAACCAGGAAAGATGAGCCTTAAGGTGTGTTTTTTCTTTTTCTCCTTTGTTCCCTGCAATACCTTTTCTCTCTTGTAAATCACATAACCCAGCACAAAGGTTCAGAGTTTGTTACATGCTCCGTTTGGGCTTTCTCCCCTGCCAAGGCATATAGCGAGAGAATGAAATGTTCCTTTTCTGCCTAGCTGAAGTTGTGCTCTCCTGCCTGTTATGAATTAGATTCACCATCTGAGTATCTCCCTCTGTGATCAGCTCTCTTTACTAATAACCAGCTCATTAGGCTTTGCTAGAGTAAGAGCTCCGAACTCACTTCAGACAATATTTCAAACAGAGGAGCACACAAAGATTTCTAATTAGAGCCTAAATATTCTGCCTTGCACCAACTCCATATTATTGCAAATGTAGGCTGGATAGTCTGTTAAAAATCTGATTGGACACGCTGACTGATCTATTCAGTGACCATTTGATTGTTTGTTTCTACCATAACATATGCATGGGTGCAACAGGACGATTTTCTCTGACACGGTGTCATCTAAGACTCTTTCAAGTTTCTCTGAATTGTGCTCAAATCCATATTATCCTATTTGTCAATGCTTTGTTTTCTTTCTTTCTTTTCCTCTTTCTTTCTTTTTCTTTCTCTCTTTCTTTCTTCCTTCCTTCCTTTCTTTCTTTTTCTCTTTCTCTCCTTTTGTCTCTCTTTTTACGTCTCTTTCTATCTGTCTTTCTCTCTTCTAAATCCTGACTTTATTTTTACCTTTTGTGTCAATGACATCAATATCCTTGTCCCACAGTTCTCTGTCTTGCTGTGTGTTGCTCTTCCTTTTGAGGCATATTTTTCCAGAATCAATTTGTCATATAGTTTTTCATGTGTTAATCCTATTCCTCTTCTCTTGCACCACAAAAGTGATATTTTAAGTGGTAAAATATTGAGAAATTTGATATATTTCATATGAAGCAAGTATCAGATGCCTACTTACATATCAAAATTATATTTTTGCATTTGCTTTCATACTGCTGATCATTTCAGAGTGATGGTTTCTCAGCAAGGGAAATAAAAGCTTCTGTGTCTGCACTATGTAATTCACTAGTTTTTACATATTCATCATAAGCATTTTTATGTATCCCTTTACTAAATTAAATAGGTCATATTCTGTAGTGATTTATAAGCCAGAGAACTATTGAATTTCAAAGGGACAACATAGGGTATAAATCAAAGAATGAATTTGACCCAACAATCTCCCTGAAAAGACAGACTTTCAGGGCTCCTATTCTTTATTTCTGATACATCCTTTTCAAGAAGGGGTGATAAAACTGAGTGTGTGGTTCAAGGTGAGCTCACACACTGATTTACAGAATGGCCTTACGGAGTTTTAAAAAGTATATTCTGTTCTCTCCTTAGCACATTGTAGCATCTTGTTTGGTTTTTAATCATTACTGAACACCAGGCAGAGATTTTCACTGAGCTGTTCACAATGACAGCCAGGACGTTTTTTCCTGAGTACTTACAGTTAATTTAGATCCCATCAATGTATCAATTGTTCCTTCCAGTGTGTCTTACCTTGCAGCTGTCACAATGAATTTCATCTCCTATTGTGCTGCTGAGGTACTGTGCTTTGTTAAGATCTTCTGTTCTTTGTAGATTAACCTACTCTCAATAGTTTGGAGAAAATAGTTTCATGGAAAATTTGCCACTTCACAGCTCTCATCTTTCCAGAACAGGTACAAATGTTCACAAAACCATGATCTCCAGTACTGAAAGGAGCACTGAAGCTGGAAATATGATACATATACCTCACTGGTCAATACAGCTTTACTTAATGGCAGCTCCCTGAAACTCATCCAAAAAGCACTGTAACTCTGGTGACTTCTTCAGTGCAGTAAGAGGATAACAAGTGGTTTCCTCATTAGATTAATGAATTAATAACCTGTTGGCTTTACCTTGAGAGCCTAGGTTGAAGCCAGAAAATCAGTGGAGAGCTGGGAAAGAGATTCACTGGGAGAGGTTATTTCAGGTCTCTGGGCCTGGGTAGGAACAGGGTAAAACAGTTGTCTGCAGTGGAACTAGAGATCCAGATTCTGGCAGGGATGGATCTGACTGACTAGTGCAGCATGATGCTGAATTACTTTGTCTTTTTATGATACATTATTAGTGTTTTAGATGAAAGCCCTGACACATGGATCTGACTGACCAGTGCTGGATTTTGCTGCACTGCTTTGCCATTTTTATGATACATTGCTAGTGTTTTAGATAGCATTCTGCTTGGAAGCAAGTAGACTATGGTAGCAGTGAATGCATCACTTCCTTGCTCATTCATCTTTTGCTGCTCCTTAGGCCTTCTCCAGGGTTTAAGGTGACCTTGCAACTTATGGAGGAAAATAAAGGATTGGAATTAAATGTGTTATAAATGATTGACCTACCTGTATGGCAGCTGATAACAGGCTGGAGGCTTCAAAGTTCAGATCCTGAACTTCATTCTGAATGATGGATGCCATAAAGAAGAGATAACTCATATTGTAACGGTAAAATTTTCAGCAAAATGGAATAAGAAAAGGAGATTGTCCTATAGTCAGAGAAATGACATAGTACACACAGGGAAAAAGAGCAATTACTGCTACATTAAGCTGATAAAACCAGTATTTTTGAATGATGTACGGAGTTCAAGAGCAACTTGCTCTTTGCTCTGTTCAGCCAAATAGAGTGGATGTAACATAAAAGGCCAGCTGGAATTCTAGCAGTCTGAGTTGGTAGAGGAATCTTAATTTGGGTAGGTAGATGCAACAGGGCTGAATGGTTCTTTTAGAGATGTCAAAGAGTTTATTAGATTAAACGTATCCTCATAGAAATGGGGATGCACTGAAGACATGCTTAGTTTGAAGAACAGTAAAAGCTCTCAGATCTGACTGAGACTTTAAACAGAGCCCTTAAAACAGCATTTTTAATTAAAAAAAATGTATATTATAAACAATAAAGCTGACAGAATAGAGTATTTCCTAGGTCCAATGGAGATGCTGAATGAGAATCTGTACTTGCTACATCAATGGGAAATTATATGTCAAATCTTTGGTCTAAATCTGCCATAGATACCCCAGATAAATGACCAATCACTGAAATACTGCTTGATTTGTTAGGAATTAGAGTAAGTTTGTGGGAGAGAAAACAGATTTGCTTCTCATTATAGGCTCTAGGCCATCCAGAGCTTGCTCAGGTCTCAAGGCTGCTGTGTGTTTTCTATTCTTATCATTAAATGTTTCTTTATGGGCTGTGTACAGTTTTGTTTCTTACTTTCTCTAATTTTACATCATCTTCTGTAGTTCAGCTTATACCTACAACAACATGCTTGTGACTTTGAAAGAAGATCCCTCAGGAACACAACTCAGTAATTCATTTCCTTGTGCTTTTACCACCAGCACAGATCTCCAGTAAAATTTCTACCTGCTGCATTGTGGGGTCGTAAGGGTTTGAGTTCCCTTTCGTAGACAATGTATGCTGTCTCAGCCTCACAGAATGGATTAGACTTTTGGAAGTCATCTGATCCAACAACCCTGCTCAAATGGGGCCACCTAGAGAAAGTCTTAATGAAAAAGTGAAAAATGAAGCCAGAGAAAATCACGTTACTGTCAATCTTTTAAAAATAATAACACTCCTCCTTCATGTCAAAGACTTTAGAACTTTAAGTACTTTTTTAGTACTTTAGAAACACCTATACTGAGTCTGGCTTTTCTGTAAATACTTAATTTGAAATTTGAGTTCTTTCACCATCTACATCCAACTGAAGTGTTTCTTGTCCGGTCATCTATTCTAGATAAAATAATGATCCTGCTGCCAGATTTCATTTTTGAAAAACAAATTCACTTCTTGACGCTTGTAGAAAATTTAAAGAGCAAATATCAAACATTTCTCACAGAGTGAGGAGCAGAACAGAAGCTCAAAAGCAGTTCAGTATTTCTGCAACATAAATACATATTTGAAGTTCAGGTTAAAGATAACAGTCAGGGAAAAACTGGGAAACATTTCTATCATCCAATATCTTAAATTAGCGACGCTATCGTAGAATCATAGAATCACAGAATCACAGAATGGCGTGGGTTGGAAGGGACATTAAACATCATCTAGTTCCAACCCTCTGCCATAGTCAAGCTTGCCACCCACTAAATCAGTCTGCCCAGGAACCCATCAAACCTGGCCTAGAACAACTGCAGGGATGGGGCACCACAACCTCTCTGGGCAGCCTGTGTCAGGGCCTCACCACCCTTTGAGTAAATATTTTCCCCCTAATATCTAATCTGAATCTCTCCTCTTGTGGTTTAAAGCCATTCCCCCTTGCCCTATCGCTATCTGCCCATGTAAATAGTTGGTTTCCCTCCTGTTTATAAGCTCCCTTCATATGACTTTTATGGGAACCATCTGTATGCACAATAGCACAGTTAACAACTATCAGCTAGGATTGTTTAAAGATTGTAAACTATGTAACACACAGGCAAAATAACCTTTTAAATATTCTGAAACTGTTATAATGGGGAAAAACATCCAACTTGATGACAATTATGCTGTCTCATCTATCATATGTGTTTTGAGGATGTATTCTGTATACCAAAAATGCATGGCTGCCCTTGTAGTACATCGTGATCGTTTTAGATAATTTATTTCTTCCTCATAGAAATCTTTCCAATGGCAAACTGAGATAAGAAATTTAACTAATATTTTAATGATGCACTACATTGAGCATTTCTCTGATAATTCAATCAATTTACACACCGAGGGGTAAATTGCTATGCCTACTGTCTGTAATAAAAAATTTACACTGTGTTTTTCAAAGTTTGATATTTTGTGTGTGAAATTTTTAACAGGCAGGTTTCAGCATCCAATTATCATTTAAAAAAAAAAAATTTCCCTTCAATTCATCAGTAAGAACCTACTGAAACCTATAATGCAACCCTGCCCACAGCAGAGGGATTGGAGTTCAATGATTTTTAAGGGCCCTTCCAACATAACCCATTCTGTGGTTCTATCATTTAATATGTAAAAACCAATCTACTATTCTAATATATATTCAGTCTGCAGAAACAAATCTAAACAGCAGCCATATGCTTCTTTGAAACGGGCAATATTTTAATTTCTACATTTTTAACAGTTGAGTAAATTTATAGAATGCCATGTGTATACTGCAAGTAGTAAAGCAGGAAAATGTACAGAATCAAGGATTTGCAATTGCTAATATTCCCATACCATTTTCCATTCACAGTGCTTACTGTATTTGGAAACTACAGTTACATAGATAACAACCTAGATTTCAGTTTCCTTTTTCTGTTAATGAATTCCACATCAAGCTTTCTTCCTGCAAATGCTTAAAAGAGGATCTTGTTTACTGCCAGCAAAACCTTTGTTGAGTATCTAAAAGTCAAACCATTTTTTCTGCTTCATGCATCACCATCTGAAGTAAAAATTGTGGAGCTCATAGTGGAAAGTGTTCTAGTTACTAAAATAAAAAGAAATAAATTTATTCTTCTTTGATTGTGTAATGCCAAAGGCAGGACAGCATGCTTTGTCAGTGAGATAACCAGCTGCTATACTGTGTGTAGTACAAAAATCTCACCAGGAATATATATAACACTGCTACAAAAATATCAGTTTTGGATTTCTGTTAAGTGTACTCTGTATTATAAGGAAGGTTACATATAAAAAAAATTGAAAATGGTTTATGATAAACATTCACTGATTAAATAAAAAAGAAAACTTTGCTTTCAAAGCCATAACATAATCAAGCTCTGATCTCCAGGAATACTACAATCAGATACCGGGATGCATTTCGTAATAAAGAGAACAGGAAAGATTAGTGAATAATGAAGGCAATGAGTGAATCTGTTCTTTGCATTCATTTTCCTGGGTTTAGAATTTCACCTTGCACTTCTATCTATGTGCTCATAATCATTTACATCTTTCTCCTATTCTTTTATAATGATAATTGTACAACACAAAATAGAAATGGCAACACTTAATTCAATTACAAAAGCAACTCATGCCTGAAAACACTTGTGCATTTCTATAGTTAGAACAAATGATTTCAGATATGTGTAGCTTTCAGTTGAATAAATCCTTCTGCAGCAGGACTACTCCTACTCTCTATGTAAAGCATGTACTCAGTTCCATGTGGGATTGACGTCAAATATAATATGATCCAAGATACAACCAAATGTTGTTCATAAGTATATATTTAGACAAAAATGTACGTACATCACAGTTCTCCCTCTAAACATTTCTGTTGTTCAGCTTGTCTAGTTCTCAACAGTTTTACTTGTTTTTTCCCCATTATTAACTGTTGACAATTTTAATGATTGGTTTGTGCTTAAACACAGTATGAGCCATTGCAAATGTTTCACATCCGACTGTTATTTTGAAGGTTACTATTAAGATGAGAATTTTACTTTTCTGACTTTATGATTCTTTACATTTAGTTATTTGTTTAAATTGCTTTACAAATCAAGAACTCTTAATGAACTGAAAAGATATGTCTATAAAATAGCTATAAAGTATGAGGGCTGCTCCTAACGTAATGCCTCCTATTTTATTATGTTGACATGGAAGCATGCATGAAACACAGGTGCGTCATCAAATTCCTCCCTGCAGAAAAAAAATGGCACCTGTTTACACTCACTGACACTTGCTGAACGTTTATGGAGATGGAACATTGGATGTGAGCACAGTGGGGTCATGGGTGGTGCATTTCAGCAGTGGCAGCAGTGACAATGTGTCATCTCCTCTGGTGCAGATTTGTATGAGTGTGGCATGCAGGCTCTTGTTTATGGCTGGTGAAAACGCACAGCTAATGGTGGTGACTGTGTTGAAAAAGAGTGTCTTGTAGCTGAGAATTTTCTCTATCAAATAATGTTATCGTGCCCTTTTAGTCTGCTGTAGTTTCCATGGAAATAAAAAGGAGGCATTACTTTTGGAGCGATTCATGTACTTCTGTGACAGTTGATGCTTTCAAGTGTGTTTTAGCTCTCTGCTGCTGCTATGACTATTTGTCCCCAGTCACCTTGACTGTGCTCCCCACCCATGGCTCAATTCTTCCTTCAGAGACAGAGTAGTTTGCTAAAGCAACCATTCCTGTCCCTGAGGAACCAAACCCTACCAGGGCTGTTTCTACATTTACGTTTGATGAGAGCCTATTATAGAATGTATGCTTTGAATATTGGTTCAGGAAAACTTATCCTTTTCACTTTAAGCTTCAATCAGTTGGTGATGAAGCAGTGACCTAAGTGTTTGAAAAGAAGAAACACTGATCAAAAGTTGTCAATAATCCTCTTAAAAACAAATCTCTTTTTATAGAGCCTGGATGTTAGAAAGGTTGTCATTCTCCTACACTGTCTCCATTTGGTTCAGAACTTTGGGTTGGAAAAGCTGTGAGACCACTCTACACCTCTTTCTCTTAGGAGTTGAAAAACAGTCCCAGAGAGGGTTTTGTGAGTGCATTTCTTCTCAGCAGCAGCTGGAGCACAGGCACTGGCTCTTGTCAAACAGGCTACCAGAGAGGTTTTAAAATTCTTTATGCAGCTTAATGATGGTTCCTAGTGCTATGCAGGTGAATGTTACCGCGACCTGTTACTGCTGGCCCATCTGCTTAATCAGGCTCCAGGATATATTTTTTCTTTGGTAGGAAGGCATTTCATTATTTTTTGATCTTGGTGTAGCTGAGGGGACAAAGGCTTTAAGAGAATGATCTCCTTGTCTAATTGTTTATGATATGTCCCACTTTTCCCAGCTGTGATTTCCTGGCCCTGGCTGCCAGGCCAGCTGCACCTCCTGGTACAGCTGCAAGCACATCAGTCTTTTGTGCGAGCCACCAGACACAGAGGAAAAACATTTGAGGCTCAAGGCCTTAAGCTGGCAGAAGCAACGTACATCATTCAGGTAAACTGCTTAATGCCTGCAGGGAAAATGTTGGCTGCAATGTACTCACCTCGGTCCTTGCCAGCAAATTATAACAGTAACTGCAATAGGAAAGGAAAAAAGCAGCGGAGGCCGCTGTGCACCAGCTGCTGTCAGCGTTGAGATGTTGTTTAGATTACAGGTCTAATTCTCTTATTGTTTACTTACCTGTCAGCTAAGAATATGACTCAAAATTATTGAGGTATGTCTGACACATCATAACAAAAAAAGAGAAATGAACTCACTCATTCAGCTGCTGCTGCTGGCTAATATTAGTCTGTATTTAACAGGGTTTATTTAAGAAACATCTCCTGCAGTTTAGTTATCTCCTCAAGCAAAACTGTTCAGGAATAGGGCATTTGTTGAGAAATAGGTCAGACAAAAATAATACATTTACAGAAGAGAAATACATGTTTCTGAACTTTTTCATTTGGAACCACTATTAAATATGTTTTTTTTAATTTCTTAGTTTCCCATTTGATTTTTACTTTAATTAGCAAATGAATGCAACCATATTCTGATAAAAATGATGCTATGCTCTAAAGCCAGAAGATGACAGACAAATCTCTTTGACTTTTTTTTTTAATTAATACAGAAAGTGCATTAATGCATCTTAAAGGGCTTTAGACAATTTTGAATTCTGTGAACCCACAGACCCAGGAACAGACTATTCTGTGCTTCTGTAAGCACCAGATTTTTACAAAAGGTTAAGCAATATTTAACCTTAAATTGTATTAATGTAATCTCCATCTATTATTTCTTCTCAGATCCTGCCGTATCACCTTCTATTCTGCAGGTTCCAATTCTGTCACTTTTCCAGAAATCTGCATTCCTTCATCCTCTCAAAGGCAACTCCTTATTCTCAAAAAGCTTGTTAACGGAACCCCATTCCTAATGCCCAGTTTTTCTCCTGCTTCCTCCACAGCTTCTAGTCCTTAAATAAAAATATTCTATCTGTTGTGATGGATTTTTCCAAAATGCTTAAAAATGGTTTTCCAAAATTGGTTAAAAACCTATCTCCTATCCACTTGGAGATCTGACCTTTCATACCACAATGCCAAAATGAACATTCATTCTCTATATTAACAACCATTCCTATAAGAATCTTTATCATTTCTCTCATTTGGGCTTCTTTTTCATTCTACAGGCATTTTCTTGCTTTTCTAGGGGGGAATAAAAAGGAAAAACTGCATAAACTCAGTATCTTTTTTGTCATTGTCAGGAAATAGGCACTGCAGGATATCTCTGTTAAGGTTTAGGTTGTACACAGAGTATGTTTCCTATATTTGGAGTACAAATGTTGCACATAATCAAGAGCCACTTCACTCCGTGATTACTGACATCACCTACTAATTACATTTCACCCAGGTGAAACAAGATGTGACTTTATAGGACAGTTATTGCACGGGAATTTTGCTAACTGCACCAATGCGAGCCACAGCTCTTTGAAAACCTTTCAGCAATTTAAGAGGAGACCTTATATCTGCCCTCATTTTTAATTCAGTGGAAAACATATGGAATGCTCTGTCTGACCAGTGGTACTCTCTGATGGACTTTGAAAGCTTTAACATATGTGTTGTATGAAGAACAGTTATGAAATGGACTTTACCTGCCTTGCTCCCCAACACTTATCAACTGTACTCACATGACCTGGGATAATTACACCACTGGGAAGAAGAAAGGAGAAACAGATGGGAGTCCTTAGCGAGTTCTGCTCTTAAAGACCTTCTCAATTAGTAGTTTCTCAAAGATTTTAGTCCCTGCCCACTACCCTTCCCCAGGAAAAACAAAACCAAAACCAACTCAAAGCTCCCAAACCTCAAAATAAAAAATCAAAAAAAGAAAAAATGCATACACCTTATTTGTGCCACTTTATTTAAACATATTTAATTCCTTCAGATACAAGCAAATTCTCCCTAATAATGCCCAAGTATGTGCTTTCTTTTTTAATATCCAAATTGTAGGTTTATATATGATGCTTGCCTTGGAGTTTAATTTATTTATTATTATAAAAAATACATAGGTTTTGCAGTGTTCATTTAAGTTCAAGAGATTTTTTACCACTAAATAGAAAATGGAAAACTTTACAGCATTCCCCTTAATGTTATGCAGCAGACCTAAGAGTGCTTCATTCCTAAAAGAAGCAAGCAGGCTAACTCACATTAACTTGTTTATACTAACGGAATTGACCTTTCTTATAAGTAACTCTTCTTTTATAGCATATTAATTTATAGACAACAATTTTTTTTTTGCAGATGCACACATTTATTCGAGGATTTCTCCCCTGAACTGTGACACAACAAGTCAGTTTTTTAAAACAGTATATATAGTAAATAAAATACGCAGAAATTTGTGTATAAATTACAGAGGGTTACAAAAGATCTAAGTATCAAGTATGTATTTCAAATATTAGCCATCAGTTAAATCTAACACTCAAAATAGTGTTAAAATCTATTTTCTTCATGCTGTGTATTTCACATATATTAAAGCCAGGAGAATTAGGTTCAAATGACTTTAACAGGTATCTAAAACAAGTTTCTTTGGCATAGCTTATCTTTAAAAACCTTAAACATTAAATCATTATCCTCAGAGCTGAAGTTTGTTACTGATACAGAGACTTATGTCAGTCGAATTGTCTGCACTGAATTCCTCACTGAGGAAAAAATGACAGCTCTTTACATTCACTGACACTTGATGAATGTTGATAGAGACCAAGCAGTGGATGTGAGCACAGCAAGAGGTGGGTGGTGCATTTCAGCAGTGGTGACAGTGACCGTGCATCACCTCTGCTGGTGCATAACGTTTCCAAGCTCAACACGCAGCCTCTTGTTCACCTCTGGCAAAAATGCACAGCTAATGATGGTGACTGTGTTGAAAAAGAGCGTTTTGTAGCTGAGAATTTTCTCTATCAAACAGTGTTAATATGCTCTTTTTCTCTGCTGTAGTTTTCATGGACATAAATAGGAGGCATTACTTTCAGAGCAACCTACTTATATACAGAGGGGGTGATATATGAGAATATGAGAACATTTTCAAGGTTAATTTTCTTAAAATAATATTTCTTCTCTCACCCTTATGGGAGGGATATGGGATAGAAAACATTAATACAGAGTATGCCACTCAGCTGCAGTTTTTTACTTCCTGCTGAAGCAAAACAAACATTTGGATACAGTTTACTAGACCTGGAAAGGCCATCATTTTTCCATTGAAACATGATTTATCGTATTGATTTTCTTCCTAACCTTGCAGAAGATCATCTAAAGAAATAGACATAATTTTTTGAAGAAACTACACCAATTATCTGGTTGTCCACAGCTGACAAATTATTTATTTTTTCACAGAACAGTATGATGGCCAGTAAAATATAAAACTGACTGGGACTATAATCAGAGTGTATTTCTGCAAATCACTCAATGACAATCTGGGGCAATTTTCAATTACTCTCAGGACAATTTTTTCCAATTGACAAGACAGAAAGTGGCAAAAAAGATTTAAGAAATGCCCTGTAAGTGCTGATCTGAGAACTTAGTACCAAATATCATCAATCTGTATCCTTTGGAGAACAAAAGCTTTACAAAATAGGCTATTGAACTTACATAAGCATTTTGTTATAGAATTATATACCTGGTGGTTCAGTATCTCGGGATTTTTAGTATTAAGGAGAATAGACATAGACTTACACTTTGACTGTTTGTAATTACGATATGCTTCGTTAGATTAATGACTGTAAATTGACCCATTTTCTTTTCTGGTGATACTCACTAAGGTGTTTCACGGGGTTACCAGTAGTAACATGTCAATTTATGCTGATGTCTGGAACAAAGAGTTCTGATGTGAAAAGAACTAAATGAACGGCCTTGGCATAGGAAAAACTAGAATGTGACTAATAGCTTAATGAAGGTTTTCCAGAAATCACAAATAATATGCCAAAATTTAATAAAGAAATGCTAAAATTGCAGATGTGTTTTAAAGATGTTTTATAATAGCTTTTATTATTTTTCAAATGCAAATGTAAACATTAAACAAACAAGAAAAATCAAAAAAGTAAACCTGATGCCTGGCAATGCACAATCCAAACCATTCTGAGAGTTCAAGAGGTTGTACATTAGCTGTAGTTATCATGTATATGAATGTAAAACCATAACAAAAAAAAAAGAACCCTACATTTATGCTGACAAAGGGCCCCCTTAAAGGGCCCAATTGTCAAAATTCTGGGAACGTCCATGTGGTTATACAAATTTCTGTTGGCTGAAAAATTCCTTAGAAAGCAATGCAAAGGAACCTTAGAGGAAAATAGATGCAGGTCATCTTGCACAGCAGTGTAGATCATATGATGGAAGAGTTCACATGATTAATGTGAGCAAGAGTTAGCACAATTTACTCTTTATGCAGTCCCTTGTAGTGTCCAGAAGGAGGTGAAATCCAAAAGAGATGCATTTTTTACTTATTTTTCCTTTCACATTGGACAAATTGCAAAACAAGAGGAAAATAATTATGCAGTTAAATTATTATGGTGTATCTTTCAAATACTACTCTGTATTTCTTACTTATTTCGTATAGTTAATTTTCCATTAACTGTTGGGAGAGGAATAGTTAAAAGCCTTCAAGATCTGAATGGCAGCATATGTAAAAATAAGGCACAACATCTGAAATGTCACTGTATTTGTATTACAGCAGCGCTAAGTAAGCACGAGCAAAAACAAAGACTTGCCACCATTCTCAGTGTGGCATCTTGGACTTCGCCCAGAACAGAGAATAAAAGTGGGATGAAAACTTGCTTTTTAGAGAAAGAAGAGAGAGGAGTGACACTGTGATAACCAGCAGCTTGTCAAAAACCAGAGATCCCCATACCACCCCACCCTGGCCATACCCCTGGCTTGGCTGCAGAGTATTGCTGCTCTCCGGACTCATTGCCCCTCAGTACTTTTCCCTGATGGCTCACATGAGCCAGGCTGTCTGCATGCCTGCCAAGCACAAGCACTGTGCTGGTACCTGAACCACCAGGATAATTCCCTCCTGATGCAGGCATCAGCATTTCACATCTCTCAAGACATGATATTTTAATGTGGTAGCAAAAATTAAGCACCAAAATGACAATTGTGATGTATGGTATGGTTTTGCACCACTGACTGCTGTGCCTCTGCTCACTAACACATCTTCCTGAGAAGTTCTGTTGAATATTCACACACGGGTTGCCCCTTGAAGACCAGAATGGGGATTTTCAACATAAATATCATCAAGCTAAGTGATTAATCTGGGACTGTACAAAACTAATCTCAGACAGAGAGTATTTAAGTACCTCTTTTAGATTGGGATTTTACTGTAAAAACGCCAAACTTCTCATGAAAACAAATTACTTTCTTCAACAAAACTCTATGTATTCCTGAAGACAATAAACAGTGCCACATTTAAGCAACACAGAGTTCATAAATGCTGAGATTTAACGGCAAGCCCTTTCTCCAGCCTCCAGAATAACTCTTCAATGGAAGGTCTGCCACCTACTGCATTTACAATTCTTTTCTTTTAGGTACATGGACTTTATGTTGAAGTTACATATACCCACAAATTTTGGCATCTGAGATGCTGTAATAACATGTTTATCCTTTATGCTTGTTTATGAGTAAGCAAGATAAAACAGACTTTTAAAAATTTAGTGAGAATGTATCTCAGTACGAAAGTGTTTTTTATTTTTATTTTTTATTTTTTTGGAAGCGATACTCGAGCAGTCGGTTTATTGTGAATGCTTTTTTAGAGATAACGCTTGAATAAGACAGCTGTAGTTTCCTCCTAAGGCTGGACCAAAAAAGTAATTAATAAGTCTGTATTAAGGTTCTGTACACACAGGCATTAACCTCAGTGCAGTGAAGCAAACAAGTGAACAACTGATGGTGCACTGATATGGACACCAGTCAAAGTTGCCTTAGACGTCTATTTCACGTGTGTCAGTTATCCTTACCAAAATACCAAACATGCACATTTTCATGCAGGATGCATTATATCTACATTCATCTCTGTGCTGAAAGGCTAATTAAACTGGTAATTGGCATTCATATCTCTAGCTATTATATTTGTATTCAGAATTGTGAAAGATGCAATCTGTGTACGTTTAAAAAAAATCAAGTTAGTTTAAAATTAATTTGAAGCCGTACAACAGCAATCATACCCTAATTAGTGAGATAATCCATTAATAAGCTTGTAACTAGGAGTTCTCATGTTGTAGATGGGGAATATTTCAGCCAGGATGAAGAACAATCTTTATATAAGAAGTAGAAGAAGATAAAACTTAGTGAATTTGTCCTCCAGCCAGGAGATCCAGGTACGTCTGTTTGTTACAGAGATATCGTTTTAACCCCCGCCTAGTGACAGTGATTCATGTGGCTATAGCTGCCAGATTTCCATTAAAATAACAGAGTTCTGCTGCCAAAACAGCATGCCATTTCTAACGTGTTCACACTTACTCTTTTCAATTAATACATGCAAAGTGATTCCATAAAGCCATTTAAGCAAATATAACAAATGAGTTCAAGACAACTGGCTATTTGTATGAAAAATTAATTGAAGGATGCAGGGAAGAAGTAGGGAGGAGGCTGAGATGAATAAACCTTAAAGTGGAGACATATTGTGCCAAATGGCCTCTTCCCCTGTAGCCGTAAACAAATTTGGATTGAGAACAATTTTAGACTTCAAGGTCCTGCATTAGCATTGGCATCAGGTTCCTCAGGGAACCTCTGGCATTAATTCCCAGCCCGAAAAAACATGAGACAAACCAGAGAATTTGTGAGAAACAGAATGAACCATGGAAGAAAATTCCTCTGTGCCAACTTGCTGGGTTTACTCGTTGGAATACCTTTGAGGTTGTTTCTTTCTCTGTGGACTAAAATTCTCCACTCTTGGCTCACTGCAGCTGTGTTATAGAGAAATACGTCTACCTGATGAAACATACAAGGCAAAGTTTCAAAACCTTGGTTACAGCATTACACCACCTACAAGTTATAAATAGATCGACCATATGAAGCATTAACACAACTAATTCTGTGACTTAATATCTGCCTGGTGATTTACCGATGAGGTACAACTACAATGTCATTTAAATATTTGTACTATTCTGTTTATTCTGTCCTGTTCCAACAACAGATCTCTTACAAAGCATCTGTACTCTTACAAACCATTTGTCCCATGTTGTGCATGCTGAGTCAATTAAAAAGACGAATTTAAGCTACAAGCATGGATTAAAAAAAAAAGGGTAAAAAAAATACCATAAAAAAGGCATCAAAACTACTATTCTCTGTAAAATAGAATAAGAAGGATAAAAATGAATACATCTATGAAAAAAATGGAAAAAAAAAACAAAAAATCAAGTAATTAAAAATTGTACAGTTATTTAATCAATTACAATGGAAATGATGACAATAAAATTTGTGTTAGAAGATAAGCACAAATTAAGGAGGAGCTTCTGCTGATAGCCTGGCAGGTTGGGCGTAAGCCTGAGGTAAAATCAAATAGTAATCCAAGCTACCAAGTAAATAATAATACAATTATTTTATTGGAGCCACAATCTCTTCCATTATTACCTTCTCATTACAAGATTTGTCATTTATTTCTCACATGTCATGCTGCAGATAAGCAGCAGATTGCAATACTAGCTGAACTACAATACTAGAAATATTTACTCAGTGTTTATGAGTACTCACTTTTCCTAAACAAATTGTCTATTCAAAAAGACTCATTTCTACATTTTTCTGTTAAATAAGATATTTTATATTTACCATGATTAATATAGGTATTTTCTTTGATATTTACTGAATGACCAAAAAAAAATACCATTGCTTAATAGTTCTTTACCTCACATAGTTTTGTTTCCTGCTTTAGTCACTGCAATATTGTAAATTACTGGGATTATATGTGCTATCTCATCAAGACCTGAACTTCTACATTCAAAACAATGATGCAATAAAATATAAATCTTTAATTTGAAACCAAATAACAAGGAGATATCTTCTCATTTACTGATATTAGAATAAACTGTTTTTCTTCATTAATATATACTATGCATATGAGAGAGCTATGTATATGGCTACAGAAGTTTTTAGGAAGACAGAAATGCCAAAAGGCACTAATTAATTACATGAGCAGCCTCTTATTTCAAATTCATCTCCTCTAAACAACTTTTCCTGTGAATCCACTGAATGAATAAGATAATTTTGAGGAAGTAGAGTGTGATATCTCATTAACATAAGTAGTTTGATTATTCAGGATAGTTATACAGTGTATTATACAATTAAAAATCCAAATGTAAGTGTTGATGCAGTAGAAAAGCTAAATTACCAAGAAATAGAAACTTAATGATTTTTTGCCATAAAGCTGGTAATAACACTTAGGTGATAAATGCTATAAAGAACATGTTCATTCAGAAACTAAATTAATGGCTAAGAACTAGGTCAGGAGGATCCCCTCAACAGGAGTTTATTGGTATTTATTCTCAGCAAAACCAAAGAGGATTATCTTTTTTTTTTTAAAGGAAGGTCATTAATGAAATTACTTTCCCCAGCAGTGACTGCTGTGAGCAGTATGGATAGCCAAATATAGAGTATCCAATATAAGTTTTTATGTTGCCCAGCAGTATCACTGGGAGATAAGGTGACTCATCCCTCTTTCTCCACAATTAGACGAGTGGAAGTTGATCTTCCTCCAGGTAATATAAATTTATAAAAGATGCATTTATGAAATACTTTGATTTCTTTGAAAATCATCAAAATTAGAGTTTGTATTTTTGTTGGTTTTTTATATATATATGGTGCATTTATGTAAGGATTGATCATAATTCAAGCTCTGATACTGCAGAGTAATTTTGTATGCAGCTTGGTCTGATGTGGTATTAACCTTGCTGAAATGTGGAGCTGATTCTGTAGTCTGTGTCTGTCCAGAATGAGATTCCTTCTTGGGCAGTAACTAACTGGTGTTAAATAAGTTTAGAATTATCAACAGAAAGAGAAAATAAAGTCGGATTTTTTTTGGTCTTTTCTTACCCTTTTCATATAACCACATTATTCAGCTGATACAGGAATGTGACTGGACCCCCAGTCTACCAGACCTTCAAGTTATATCTGTCTATTTGCAGCTTTTTTGAAGGTTAATTTCCCCCAAGGCACAGAAGAGCCTGGAATTTCAGAAGTCAGACTGTAGCTGAACAAAAATTAGAATCATCACATTTTTAAATAGAGAAAACCCAGAGGTGCTAATGAAAAGTGAGTTAAAAGAAGGTTTATGAACATCTCCTGCTTGCTTGATGCAGCTCTGTAGGGAGGCTCTTATTCCCAGGCACATCTCCATCCCAGCAATCTTCCTGGGGCTTTCAGAGTTGTCTTAAGTTTAATCTTGTTCTTTCCATTATGAGAAAAATCTTTTTCCACTAACCATGTGTCTGCTCCATGCTTTCACTCTGATCATTTCCTCCATGAGAGCTGACCCAGGCCTGGACGTTTGGGGAGAAAAATGGAAGGACAAACTCTCCTCCTTCCAACACCTTCCACTTGATCCAAAGTAGACTGTCAGGACAGAAAAGGGGATTTGCCCCTTCGCCAGGTCAGTTCATCTTCAAAGAAACCGTATTCAGCAACAAGTAAGCTGCGAACAGTTAAAATACATTGCTTCTGTCACAAATGTCTACAAGCCCAAATGTATTTTTAATTTGAGTATGTAATTTATGCAAATTAAAAGCTATTAAAAAAGCTTTGGGGAATTAGATCATGTAACAGAACACATCAACGAATAAATATTTCCAATTGCAAATAAATTTTCTTCCAGTCTTCGCTCTTTATCGGAGATAACAGCCTATCCAAATCATTCAGAGTAAAGACATGGCACCACACTTGACTGGAGACGCCACGTACAGAGGTGAGGGCAATCTTGTTTTCAGAGATGGCAGTTTCTATAAGAGTTTTAAATGTTTGTCTCTGAAAAAATATCCACTCAGAGAAAGACTATAAAAACAGATTCACCTCTATACAAAGCAAAGGGAAGTTTGTCTGAATAACTGATGACAGGAATCCGTAGGATATTGAGAGGTTTACAACTGAAGCTCATGACTCAAACTTACCCAGAGAAAGAAGTAGTTAAAACAATATATCATTTATCATGTGCAACAATCTCTTTTGCTTTACAGTTTACATTTCACACTAACCTTTTCAAATATACTGCAAAAACTGCTGGTTCCACAGTGTTAATTGGCTCCTATCTGTCAGCAGGAGGCACAGAAGTTTGTCACAGCAGACCTTGTTGTACTCCCATCAGTATCTGATATTTGAATTTCCACACTCTTTTTACTTTGTAAATTGCCAATGCAGACTTTTTTTTTTTTTTTTTTTGCCTTGGAAACTGTATGTACAGAGCAAAAGCCTGAATAAAATGTTCTGCATGTCAGTATCATTTCTTCAAATATACACAGTTTATTAAGATCCTTATAAAAATGGGCATGGCTCCTGCTCCTGGAAGAAAATACCAGAAGAAAGGTAATTAAAAAAGACCAAATCATATGAAAGATGTGAGACAGTTACTTCCACCCAACTGACTCCCTCATTTTGCAAATGTTCATTTTTACTTCTTGTCTCTCTAAAAATTCATGTATACCTAACCAACAGAAATATCGTTATACCCATACATACCATGGTAATCTTGGGAGAGTCAGGGAACAAAAATATATCTCAGTTTTGTACTAAAATGTCACAACGTACTGAGCAATGCTTATTCCATGCAGAATCTATATATTCATGTTCTACAAAGGATATGTTGTTAGTAATGCATATCTGTAGGATCATGCATGTAGCCTTTGCAGTAGCACGTCGGACAGAAATATTTGAACAATGCCACTGTTAAACAACATGGAACATCAGGATCAGGTAAAAATCATTTGATTTCATGCAAAGCTTTTCAATATACTCTCGAACTGAGTGTGTTAACTAGTCTCCATGGGCAATTAGCAATAGCTCTATAATTCACAAAGATGTGGGTTTTTTCACACTGGTCATTCTTCAGTAGAGCCATAAAATACCGATGTAAGCATACTACTGTGCTGAACAACACTTTTCAAGTATACAAAAAGGAATTGTTTTTTTCAGTTAAAAATATTTTTAGTGGTTTCTCTTGCCATTGCAGTTCCACCCTCAGGTGGAATCTCAGGAGATTTGGACAACTCTGAAAGACTTCAATATTACATGGTTCAGCATGAACCAATTCCTTTTATTTTCTAAACCTGTCAGTTGAATTTTGTTTTACAGTTTGCATTTTAATTTAATCACTTACCCTTGTTGTTCTTTTTTTCCCCCAGATGTATTCAATTTGTTTCACAATTTTGTATGTCAGAGAGAGAAAAAAGTAGGCTTATGCTAGTTACAAATTTGGCACCAGATAAGGCAAAGTAATTTATCCTTTGTCTTTGCAGAGATAACCAAAGTCCTATTTCTACAGATTTACCAAAGAAGTTCAAAGTCTTTTAATTTATACAGGGTTCTGATGTTTTAAAATCACTTTTCATGTGTCCTGGGCACATTGTTATGAAACAATTCAAAAGATCTTTCCTGATATCTGGTCTGCACACTCCAGAAGTGGTTACTTCCACTATTCCTAATCAGACTTTTTGCATATATACATTGCTGATTTTTCAACACAATATTAGGGAAAAAAAAAAAAAACATACCTATGTTTCATTTTATCTTTTTCACTGGTCCAGAGTAACCCACAGTAGATTTTATTTCTTTTTTTTTTTTTTCTACTAAAGGTCTTCATCTGAGCTTATCAAGGTGTTTTAAGATGTGTGCTATTCTTTTCTGTCTATGCTGTCTATGCGTATATATATTCCCTGAGCAGATGTTTTGAGAAGGTAAGATATATTTTTTTTCTTACATAAGATACTGCCTTTCATGCTGGTAGGTGTGCAGAGGATGATGGGCCATTTGATCTCAGAGCGGCATTCCCCAAGAAGGGAAAGGAATCTCTGTAAGAGAAGATCGTGCTATCACCTTAGCAGTCAGGATAATTCTCAAATCAATGCCACCCTATCTTTCTTCTATCATCTGTTATCTTCTTATTTGCTTACCTTGTACCAACTATACTAGATAATTTTATTAATTAAAACTTCAGCATACAATCCAACACAGACAGACACGTACACAGATGGATACAGGCATCTGTAAGAGGCCAGTTTTCTGCAATTTTGGTGAAAACATCTTATCTCAGTGAAAGAGCTAATGATTGCAAAAATAGGCCCCCGCCCTGTGTGAGACCACACAGATGGGAGCAGGGCAAGGGGAGAGCTGGGAGAAGCAAGAGAGAGGGAAGGTGCTGTTATGTGCATGCAGCTTCAGATAAACTTGAAACATTGGCTAAAGAGGTTTACACAGACATCTGAGTAAAATAAATAGGCGGGTAATTCCGTAGATTTTTTAAATAAAACCATTTTTTCATACTATGCTTAGTCCTACATTTGAATAGTACTTTATTTCAAGTGATCACAAACATCAGAAAGGAATAAAAAAAACACAACCTCCACTTTCTATCCAATATACAAGAAAAGATTAGCTACAGAAGATGCTGTGGGTTGGTTATAAAAACAGGACATAACACAGCAAAGTCAGGAGTGTCATCCAAACTTCCCCAAGAGTCACTGACAATGCCATGTTGTTGCTCTGACCTGTCAGATATGTGTGGAGAACCTTTGCCAACAATTTCATTTTATGGTTTGGAGAGAGAGCAAATCAGGTTTTATGTAATTCGGAGGCATTTGTGTGTTAATGTCATGCTTATGGACGATGTCTTCTGTAACTCTACAGTTTTGTTCAGAAGCTACAAACGACAAAAAGGAGAGCACCTTCCAGAAAACGTAAAAAAAACTCCCAAAGTTTTGCAAACTGCACATTCCTAACAAAGAATAATTGGCTGAATGATCCTAGGTAAAGAGTCCAGACTATCCAAAGTTAGCACTCTGACTGAGAAAAAGAAAGTCTGAGGCTGCTGCACGCAGTGCTCTCTCTGTCTAGAGGACATTCTGCCAAGAGAAGACACAAAGGCTTCATTTCAGTAAAGCAACAGTATGTACAATTAGCTGTACATACAGTACAAATGGAGCTAGGATATATTGCACTACAGGACATACTAGACCTACTTCCACTCCTTATGTTGGGTATTTATTCAGTTATTTGATGTTTGCAATATATGCGTTTGTGCCAATATTCCATTAATATAATTACATTTAGTTTACTACAGAGTGAAAGGAATTAATTCTGAAAGGTTATTCTAAAACTTACACCTTATCTATAAAATAACTTTCTAATTCTCAGTGTTGAATGGAACAACAATATTTTTAAAGAACATTATGAACTTGTAATTTACTGGTATGCTGTCATTGTGAATGTGCTATAAAAAGTAACATTTAAATACATCTGAATATATCTTTTTCCAGACTATCCCCAAGCTACTGTCTTTCAGTGTGTTATTGTCTGAGTTTCATCTGGGACAGAATTGCTTTCATTGGAGTGCCTGGTATGATGCTGTGTTTTGGTTCTAGGAGAAAAACAATGCTGGTAACACACCAATGTTTATGGCTGCTGCTAAGCAGTGCTGCACAGAGCCAAGGCCATTCACAGTGAAGGGCACAAGGAGCTGGGAGGGAAGAGAGTGAGGACAGCTGACTTACACTGGCCAAAGGGATATTCCATGCCACATGACACCATGCAGAAGGAGTTTTGAAGGGTATGGGAGTACATCTCTCTCGTCCACTGCTCTGGAGGGCTAGCTGGGCATCGGTTGGGGAGCAGTGAGCAATTGCTTGTGCATCACTTGTTAAATATGTACATATATATAGTCATAATAGTCATAACTATTATCCTATTCCTTTTCTCTATCTTAGTAAATAGTTTTATGTCAACCCATCAGTTCTACGTTTTTTTTTCCTGATTCTCTCCCTGACTTCACTTGGAAGGGGGGCAATAAGCAAACTACTGTGTGGTGCTCTGCCACATGCGGAGTTAAACCACAACAGCCATTTTTAAAGAATGTATATAATTAGAAAACATTAATTAGCAGTAAAAGTATAGAAATAGCACTTATTTTTTCTTTTTTTTTTTTTTAGCATGGTGTGATGCCAATTACAAGCAAATTGGAAATACATAAAAATCCATTAGGACTTCATTGTGGTACTGAATAAATAAAGTGAACAAAATAATGCAGATTCAAATTATGTTAGCATTGATTCCTCCTTCAATCTCAGTGTACCCGAAAGCTATTTTATTTAATATTATTAGTATTTGGATGTGTGACTGAACACCAGCTAAACAAGTACTGAGACTGAGCATTTGGAGTTTCACAACTCATTATAGAAGAATCCTTGGAATCCTTGGGATTCTCTTTGGAGTCCATCCAAAGATTACTTGAAGGCCACTGGAAATTTTTGATGATTTAACCAGAACCTTTCATAACCACAGGCTCAGGTTCTGTGGCTGTGAATGAGGAATTAGAAAGGTCTTTCCTTCTGGGACAACTAAATGCTGAAAATCCTATTCCTGTAGCAGTGAGTAGCAAAATTCCAGTTTCCTCATAATAAGTCTTATTGTAATATTTATTCACTAGCAGAAACTCAGTCAGCTATGCTTTTATATAATAACAAAGAGTATGATGAAAGTTCGTGAAATTCTGGCTGTCAATGCCATTGTTCAAAAAAAAAAATCTAAGAAGTGATCAAGGTATTCTATAGAACAAAATAACTGAAACAGCAGGAGACTCAAAAAATATATGTCTGCCTGACAAAGCATGAATATTATCTGAAACTTTTCCATGAAGATTGATAGATAAATGCAAGGTCTGGCACCCTGACTGCTGGAGGAATATAGATCTGGATGAAACAACAGGCACCCTGTTGGGAATATGAGAGGAAGTAAAGGAGCACCAGTAACATCAATGAGAAAAAAACCCAAGTAAAGAATTTTTTTATTTTTAGGGGAGAAGGAGAGGTAAACGCTCATGCAAAAGAGGCCTGAACATAGCAAACGGATACTCAAGGAAATTGTACAAAGCAGGATTCTGAACAGTCTTTGCAACTATGAACAGTTCCAGTTTGGGAAGTTAAGTGACCTCAAAATTCCGTAGCAAGAACTTGGGTCAATTGCACACGATGAAGAGATACAGAAAAACTTGCTGGCCCCAGAAGCTGGAAGTCTAGACAGACAAGAGAGTGAATGAATCTAGGAGGCAAAAAGCACAGGAGGATGAAATGACTTGCTCAGTAAATCAGTGACAATATAACGAGTAAAACCTAACTGCTTTCCTTCAACATATTCCCTGCTTGGCCACAAAGCAGTCTCCTTCAAATGACTATATTTTTTTTCCAAGAAAAATAAGTCAGAAGACAAGTATAAAATATCATTGGGAATCTGAGCAGAAATTGCTGAATAGTTCAAGATAAAATGCACTGCATTCTCATTTTGCCATTATTAAGGGATTTACTGCTATTAACAGAAAATACATCGTTTGTCCAAAGCACATACATTTTCCAACTAAGCAGATTATCCCACCCCTAGTAGCAGAATAAAATAATAGCAATTAAAAACATAATACATTCACAGTGTAATGGTATTGCCAATGCCCTTTCCTTTACTAATCCCCTTAGGAGGAAGCTGTATCACTTATCACTGAACATGTCAAACAGAATGCTCAAGACCATCTATATTTTCCCTGAGCTGTATTAGATAATAACTTTTAATCAAAACTGGGTCCTGGGCTGCATCCACAAAGGGGTGCCAGGAGGTTGAGGGAGGTGATTGTCTGCTTCTGCTCTGCTCTCATGAGATGCCCCCTGCAGTTCTGCATCCAGGCCTGGGGCCCCCAACGCAAGAAAGATGCAGAGATATTGCAGCCAGTCCAGAGGACAGCCATGAAGTGCTCAGAGGGCTGGTGCACTTCTCCTACAAAGGAGGGTTGAGGGAGTTGGGCTTTTTCAGCCTGGAAAATAGAAGGCTCCCAGGAGATATCCTTGCAGCTTTCCAGTACTTACTTGAATGATGCTTATAAGCAGGAGGGGGACCAACTTTTCACACAGTCTGATAGTGATAGGACAAGAGGGAATGGCTTTAAACTAAAAGAGGAGAAATTTAAGATAGAAGTTAGGTGGAAATTCTGTACTCAGAGGGTGGTGAGGCTCTCACACTGCTATCCAGAGAAGCTGCAGGCATCCTGTCCCTGGGGGTGCTCAAGGCCAGGCTGGATGAGACCATGGGCAGCCTGAGCTAGTGAGTGGAAACCAGCCCATGGCAGGGGGTTGGAACTACATAATCTTTAATGTCCCTTCCAAGCCATTCTATCATTCTATCATCATTCTACGATTCTATGATATTGGCCTACCAGAAGTGACAATCATAATGCAAATAGAATAGTACCTTGTGGTATATTTTCACTTATGCTACAGTATAACATTCTTGATTCTGATTTGTCCTTCCTGATTTGCATATTTTTGAAGGAATCTGGATATTCAATTATCATTTTCATATTAGTACCTCTCTAAAATTTTGCTACAGACAATAGTCCAAACTGACTGAGATTTTCAGACCGGCTTGATGCTTTCTTAGGAATTTCAAAGTAATGTACAAAATCATGTGTTTGTAGGAGTGGCCAACATGATAGTATGTGTTGATTATCAAAACAATCAATTTAAAAGAAAAAAATTATCTGGGATCTTTATGAGATTATTTTATAGTCAGACAATTGGAATTTCATATTCCTACTTCCCAAGTTATTCTAGGAAACTCAGAATGATCGGATGACATACAGTATTTAAGGACTATGTTATAAACCTTAGCAGATAACTAACATCAGATTTTCCCCAAGAGTACAATCATCAGAAAAGATTTTCAAGGTAATTAAATTGATGGTTCTCCATTCTCCATATTTTCCTAGACCCATGCCTTATTCTGCTTTTAACTTATTGATGCACTCATGCCCCCTGCAATTTCAGGATGAGCTGGTAGACAGTAAAATCTATCTATCACAAACATTTCCTTCCCTTAAACTTACACCTACACACATGTTCACACATACACACACAGGTCATATTTAGAAAAAATTCAGCTACTACTACTCCCTGCTACTTGGAGTAATTTGTTGTTTTCAAGACAAATCCAATCAGATGCTGTCAGGCAGCATGCTCATATGCCCTAGTATCCCTGTTGCTGTCCGAGGGACAATGTATTTTGTCCAGAGAATACCTTGACGTTCATAACAAATTACAGTAATTTGGGGATTCTGCAAATCAGTTATCTCCAAATCTCCAAAACTTCATTTTCTTTTCTGAGGAATGTACCAATGTTATGGAAAAGGAATTTCACTATTTCAGCAATATACTTTTGGATATAATGCAATATTTTGCAACACTTCCTTTAAAAAAAAAAAAAAAAACCTAAACAAAATTGGGCCATGTATCTAAAATATGAGAAAATTGCCATGGATCATAGCAGTAGCCCTAAAAAACAATTGTTACGATAGTATCTTAACAATTAGATCTTATCTTAGACCCTAGTTTCTTAACACTGAATAACATAAGTTGCTGTTCCAATAATTTCAATATAAAATATTTGGAAATATATTGCAGAATTATTACTTTGGACAGCATATTTATTTATAATTTCTGTATATTTGCTTACATTTTGAAATAGTAAAATATCTGAAGAATTTGCAGAACTTTTGCTCCAGTGATGGAAACCTTTAAATTATTACTTTATCATCTATTCTCTCTAACTTATTCAACAACAACAAAAAAAATCATGTAGCATTTAAACTTTGCATTAACTTTTCTCTCCTCCAACATCTAGTTTTCAATGAAGCATTTATTCAGCATACATGAACCAACGCTCACAGGTTGATTATCTGAAGTGCCAGAAAAACAGAGGTCAAAATATATAACTTTTAATTCAGAATATATTCACTAGAGCGACTGGAAAGAAAGGAACTATGATTCATTCTTCTCAAACACCTTTGTCCTTTCTTTTGTTTATTCAAAGCAACCCAGCATCAAGGATTCTCAACACCAACTGACATTTCACATTTTTAACTTAATTCAGCTTTACTACTTCCCCATCCATTCTTCCCTGACAGAGAAAATATATGACTTGTCGTTATAAATACTTTATGATGACCCTGTCTCCTATACTCTTCATTCTAATCATAGCCATGCCACTTACCATTCATGTCAGTTTAAATATATAGAAGAACGATAAAAGTAAAATCTCTCCCTGCTCTCTTTGAATTATTTTTCAGAGAGCTATAAAAACAAAACCGAAATGAATTCATCTGGAATTTCAAAGCACTAGCAATTGCTTTTTCTCTCCATAGCACAGAATGAGGTAAGTGCAATGCTGTCTTCAAATTTCTGATTGAAAAATAAGCAGCTTCTATGTCCAGCTTGTAAGCCTTATTCAATGTCACACTTCCACTAGTTCACAGAGATACACAAGTTTAGTTTTCTTTTCCTGTGTGCTTTTCAAAGAAAATAAGAAAGTAGGAAATGGCAGTGTTTTTCTCCACGTTGCTTTGGACGACGACTGAAGAAACTTGAAGAAGACATACAACTGTAAGAACACTGAGGAAACTGCAGCAGAACAGAGTTCTCCAGCCAGTACTCCAGCCACCCTCTAAATAAAGCTGAAAAACCCTGTAGCAACTAGAAGAAATTAGGATTTAGCACATCATAAAGGACTATATCACAGAGACTAAATTACTCACTGATACTGAAGTAGGAATTTGATGAGCAGGGTAAAAGGAAAATAATACCTACTTTCTAGGAAAAAAAGGTTTCTGCACCCCACCAGTTGGTTAACAGGTTAAAATGACAAAATTGCTAAAGAGAAATGAACTTTTTAATCATTTATGATGGATACATTGCTGAAGGTTGAATATATTGTATCTGTTCTTAATTCTCTTTCCTTTTTTCACACACAGACCTGTACTTCTAAGTGAGAAATTGCAGCTGCATTTTTGTTGTACCTGGTAGTCCCTCCAAGACCTCTTGGAGTCTCAATTTTCTCCTGAAGTACTAGACAAGTTACAAACTCTCCATTCCCTTGCCCCAGGCAATTTTGAAGATGGTGGGATGTCAGCTAATCTCCCTGTCTTCTACCCTGCTTGAAATCATCTTCGTATAAACAGGTGGTGAACTTACATCTGTGTTTTCTGGCTTCTGCAGCAGCTCAGTGCATCCTGAGGTGCTTTCTGGGACACCCATCACTGTAAAGTGTGTGTGTCTAGTAACTATTAAATAAAGATAGGTCAGGGGAAGGAGGACAAGGTGCAGTATTCGGAGGATCCAGTCCATCTCCATCAGTTATACAAAAAAAGTACAAAACCTGAATTACTCTTTTTTCTTTTTTTCTGGTACAAAATTCATTACAGTGATCTAACATAAGCAGTCTCTCTGGAATGCCACACAACTAAAGGGAATTGTTGAATAAAGGGTACTGGTTTTATCGTAGGATGCCTTGGTAGCTGTGGGGAGGATTTAGGAATTAGGCAATAGAACCTTGGGCTGGAATTATGATTATTAAGATTGATTTAGAGACAAGTTTCTATTTTATGTATCTTCTGTCACCTGTGTGCATGTGGTATGCTAGTTGTCTTCATTCCAAATGAGCCACGGAGATCAAAAAGTGTGTGGACCACAGGCATGCAAGGCCTTAGAGTCAGAGCACAAGGAAAGACTAGTGAAAAAAGGTTTTGCTTGAGTACTTACCTTTATTTTTTACTGTAAGTCGCTTATGTGGGTCCTTACAAAGACACTCTCTTCCTCCCTCTGATAATTCATTGGATCCAGTCTTGTCCCTACTATATGTGTAGATACACACTGGGAATTAATGATTAGACTGGCTAGACCTGGGAGCAGAGATAAGCAACTGACTCCTCCATTCTATGATGCAAGAAAAGATGACAGTCCCATAGCCCTTCAGCCCACTGGACTTTACCACCCTTAATCATTCTTACCTATCCCAAGCAGGTTGTAATTTACTTGCATAGCTAGCATAGCCTGAAGTATAGTCGTGCCATGCAGTCCTGTATATGCAAACACTACAACTTTCTCAGTTTCAATCTATGTAGATAAATGAATAAATAAATAAATAAACTAAATACATAAACAAAAATATCATGATACCTTAAAAAAATTTTGAAACGTCTTATAAATACCTCTACCTATAAACCTCTTATAAATCATAGAATCATAGAATCCTTAATGTTGGAAGGGACCTAATCCAACTCCACTGCAATGAACAGGGATGCCACAGCCAGATCAGGTTGCACAGAGCCTGATCCAGCCTTGCCTTGAAAGGCTCCAGAGACTGGGTATCAACCACATCACAAGGCAACTTGTTCCACTGCCTCACCACTCTCACTGTAGAAGATTTTTTCCTTATATCTAGCCTAAATCTACCCTCTTTGAGCTTGAAAAACCAGTGTCTTCAGCTTGATTCCAGTACCAATTTAAAGGTTTCAGTCTCTTCTGTGGAATTTCTCCACTGGAAAATTTCCATTTTTAGCTGATGAGTTTTTATATAAAGAAAATAAAACAAAGCAAACTTACCTTGATATCAATAAAAAGTCCTCTTAGGAAAGGGTTAAAGAAATTGTCACAGCAGTAATGCTTGGCTTATTGTCATCAGAGCTTCTATTAACAGTTGTTTCTAAGGAATAATATTAGCAACCATGTAAATGTCAGAGACATTTTGCTTCATTAATGAAATCAGAAACCTGATCTCACAGTCAAAATACCTGTACTTTTACTTGACAGGTTGTCATCCCAATATTTCTGAAAAAACTCATCACTGTATCTATTTCTAGTTATTCTGTCTGAGGGCCCCATTTCCTGCCTGGATAATCTCTCCACAGAGATTTGCTGTCTGCCAGGAACCCGTATTAGAGACTTCAAGAAGACACTACTAGGTCTGATAAAGCCAGACTTGCTTCTATTCATTCAAGTCAGCTCACAGGGAGCTTTAACTAAGGAACTACAAAGCATTAAAAGAGACTTTACATCTCTTGAAAGGACGTTGAAGGGATCAGTATTGCAAGCACTGTTCACCTCTGTCCTCATTTTGGCGGCTGGGACCTGGGAAGGAGAATGGCACAGCTGAATGACTGGCTTCATGAATGAAGCCACACTCAAGGCTTTGGGTTCTGTGATCTGGATGGGCCTTTATGAGATGGGAATGTTGATGAGGGGATGTACTGACCAGGTGGGGCAAGAATGTTCTGGGAAACGAGCACACTGTGCTGATTAGCAGAGCTTTAAAACTAGATTGGGTGGCAGAAGGGGAAGGATTTCTAAGTGATAGAGAAGGACCAAGGAAGGCTGTCAGTTTAGGAAGCAGCAGGGAAAACCTCAGATTTGTCCCAGAGGAACTCAGGAGGGCTTCCTGAAGAAGGTAATGATGCTGATAGCCAAGCTGAAATGCCTCTACACCAATGCACACAACATGGGAAATAAGCAGGAGGAGAGGAAAGCCACAGTGCAGTTAAAGAAGGGTGACCTCATTACAATCACAGAAATGTGTCGGGATGAATGATACAACTGGACCACAGCAGTCAAGGCTTACAAGCTTTTCAGATGAGATAGTCAGGAAAGGAGGAGTAGGGAAATTACCCTTTCTGTTAAGAAATTAATAGATTGCTAAGAAACAGCCATGACCAGGCCAAGAGCTTATGGGTGAAAATTAGGTAACAGACAAATAAAGGACATCCAGTGGCTGGAGTCTACTACAGATATCCTGATCAAGGAGAACCTGTGGATGAGACCTCCTTGACTCAGTGACAAAAGGCATTGCATTTGCAGGCTCTCATCCTGATGGAGGGTTTCAACCACTCAGTTGTCTGCTGAGGAAGCAGCATGGTGGGCTGCAAGCAATCCTGGAGATGGCTAAAGCGTGTTGAGGATAACTTCCTGGTTAAGGTATCAGAGAAACCAACCAAAGGAGAAGTGTTACTGGTCTTGGTGCTCATCGATGTGGAGGAGCTCATTAAAGAGGTTGACTGGAGGCAGTCTGAGCTGTAATGACAATACCCTAGTCAAGTTCATGATCTTGAGTAATGTGAGACTGGCAAAGAGCAAAGTCTGAACCTCAGAATTCAAACCCTGAACTTCAGAAGAGTGAAATTCCAGCTGTTTAGGGAATTACTGAATGAGATCCCATGGGAAACTATCCGTGAGGACAACAGAGTGGAGCAGAACTGACAGCTCTTTAAGGACATCTTTCTGAGAGCACAAGACCTTGCCATCTACCAACAAAAAAAAATCAGGCAGAGGAGGCAGGAAACCAGCATGACTGAGCAAAGACCTGCTGGTCAAACTGAAGAAAAAGGACATTTACAGTCAGTGGAAGCAGAGATATGTGGCCTGGGAAGAATAAAGGGATGCCATCCAGATGTGCAGAGATGGGACCAGGAAAGCTAAGGTGCAGATGGAACTGAACTTGGCAAGGGATGTAAAAAATAATGAGTAGGAAATCTAGGGTACATTGGTTAGAAGAGAAAGTGCACTTCCTCTGATAAATGGGAAGGAAGAACTGGCTACAACAGACATGGAGAAGGCTGAGATACTCAGTAAGTTCTGTGACTCAGTCTTCACTGCTAGCCAGGCTTCCCATGCCTCCCATGTCTCTGAGCCTTTAGGTGGGATCTGGGGGAGAAAAATCCTTCTGATTTTAAGAGCAGAGCAAGCCTGAGTTTGCTTCATGAGACTGAATGCACATAAGTCTATGGGGATAGATGACATGCATTCTGATGTCCTGAAGGAACTGGCTGATGCCAAGCCACTTGCCATCATATTTGAAAAGTCATGACTGTCAGGTGAAGTTCCTAGTGATCTGAAAAAGGGAAACAACATTCCCATTTTTAAGAAAGGGAGGAAAGAAACACCCAGGGAACTACAGGCTGGTGAGCCTCACCTCTGTGCCTGGGAAGACTATGGAACAAATCTTTCTGAAAGCTACATTAAGGCACATGCAGGACAAGGAGGTGATCTAAGACAGCCAGCACAGTTTCACCAAGGGCAGATTGTGCCTGACCAATTGAGTGGCATTTTATGGTGATGGCATTGGTGGACAAAGGAAGGGCTACTGCCGTCATCTGCCTGGAATTCTGCAATGTCTTTAATATAGTCTCACACCACATAGGATCATAGAATCATGAAGGTTGGAAAGACCAGTAAAATCATCAACCAGCAACCCATCACCATCATACCACTAAACCATTTCACTCAGTGCAACACAGACCCTTTTTTTTGAAAACCAGCAGTGACTGTGACTCCACCACCTCCCTGAGCAATCTGTTCCAATACCTCACCATTCTTTTTTGAGAAGAAACTTTTCCTAACCCTAACCCTGAACCTTCCCTGGTGCAACTTAAAGACATTACCTCTTGTTCTATCACTGGTTACCTGGGAGAAGAGGCCGATTCCCACCTCACTACAATCTTCTATCTGGCAATTGTGGAGAGCAATAAGGGCTGCATCAAAAGAGGGGTGGCCAGCAGAGTGAGGGAAGTTACTGTCCTCCTCTACTTTGCCCTTGTGAGGCCCCATTTGGAGGACTGCATGCAGACCTGGAGCCCCCAGCATGAGAAACATGTAGAGCTGTTGGAGCTGGTCCAGAGGAGGGCCACAAAGATGCTCAGAGGGCTGGAGCACCTCTCCTACAAGGACAGGCTGAGGGAGCCGGGTTTGTTCAGTCTGGAGAAGAGAAGGCCCCAGGAAGACACCCTTGAGGCATTCCAGTACTTCAGGGGAGCTTATAAACAGGAGGGGGACTGACTTTTTACAGTCTGATATGTAATAGGATAAGGCAAAATGTTTTTAAGCTATAAGAAGGGGGATTTATGTTACATGTTAGCTGGAAATTCTTTACTCAGAGGATGGTGAAATCCTGGAACATATTTTCAGAGAGATTGTAGATGCCCCATCTTTGGAAGCCTTCAAGGCCAGGTTGGCGAAGGCCCTGGGCAACCTGATCTAGTGCCTGATTTAGTGTTTGGTAGCCCTGCCCACAGCAGAGGGGTTGGAACTAGATGATCTCTAAGGTCCATTTCAACCCAAGCCACTCTATGATTCTGTGATTCAGAATTAAATTTTTTTTGTGTGCCTAAGTCCAATCAAATGCAATATGTTCAAAATATGAGCAGAGAACTTATCCCTTTTTAATAACTTATGATTAATTTGCTTTTTTAAGCCTCAGTCAAGAAAAGAAATATTTCTTGTTAATGGTCAAGTAAACATTTACATGATTTTAACATATAATTTTCTTTTCTTAGTCCTTTATCATTGCAGTTGAAATAGATTGCCAGAGGCTAATTTTAGTGCAAAATAATCTGACTTATATTCTGACAACGAGGTTCCTGTCCACCCTTCCCCATGGTGTTCCTTACTACTGCTCTTGCTGAAATTAAAACTGTGACTCTGTTACTTGATAACCCCTGCCAAAACCTTCCTCCCTGCAGGAGGGATGCAAAGCCAAGGACACAAAGTCCTGCTCTGGTATAGTGTAATACTTAACCTTGGCTCAAGCCTTTGAGAAAACTGCTGAGTTGTGAGAAGAGCTATGAGAAGTCTGCAGAAATATGAGAGGCGAAATTGCAGAGGGAGGTCAGGCAACTGATATGGGAATGTTAGTAGCTCAAAGATTCAAGACAAAAATCACTGATATGAAAAGGTATAAAATGCTGATAGAAAAAATCTGGGAGCCTAACTGTAGGCTAGGAGTTTTCTGATTCTCAGTTGAATTGATTCTCAGTGTTGCCCTTGCTGATACTGCTCATGGAGGACAGCACCTCAGCAGCTCTGAGGACCTGCAGGGGAGATGTAGGGTCCAAACCATCCCTTCCTGACCAGCACCTGTCTCGTTAGGAAACAGCCTTTGGGACCTTGTCCTGAGCAGTGAGCATACACATGTCCAGCCTACAAGCTCCCTAAATCTCAGTATCTTTCATCTGTGTCAGGCAATAAACAGTGTCTTTGTTCTTTAAAGCTGTGTTTGTCCTTCTTGCAGAGTTTCTTTGTACCTGGCTAATGATGCCTGAAAAAACTAACCTAAAAGGCAAGTGATAACAAACAGCATTCTCATAAACAAGTAACCTAGCTGAAATTATGTTAAAAGTAGTGAATAACTTGAAGACAAAGTCCTTTGGGGTCAGAGGCCAGACAATAATGAGCTATTTCTGTCATCAGAAACAGATTTATTGCATTTGGTCAAAAACACATAGATCAAATGTCTCCTAACGGAGATTTTCCTCTATATTGTCTCAGTTTTATCTTCAGTGAAAATATTTTTTTCCTCTGAACTTGAAATGTGCCAGGGCAATCTGAGACACGTGTACAGTCTAGGAGAGGAACTTCTTGAGAGCAGCGCTGCGGAGAAGGTCTTGGGGTCCTGGTGGATGAAAAGCTGGACATGAGCCAGAAACGTGCACTTGCACCCTGAAAGGCCAACAGTATCCTGGCTGCATCAACAGAGGGGCAGCTGGCAGGAAAAGGGAGGGGACTGTCCCCCACTACTCTGTCCTTGAGAGGCCCCATCTGGAGTACTGTGCTCAGGCCTGGGGCCCCAGCATGGGAAAGGTGCGGAGCTGTTGGAGTGGGTCCAGTGGAGTGCCACCAAGATGATCAGAGGGCTGGAGCACTTTTCTTATGGAGAGCACACAATCAGGAGGAGGACAAATGTTTTACAGTCTGACAGTGATTGGACAAGGGAGAATGGTTTTAAAATGAAAGAGGAGAGATTTAAGTTTGATGTTAGGAAGAATTTCTTTACTCAGGGGATGGTGAAGTGCTGGAACTGGTTGCCCAGATGCCCCACCCCTGGAGGAGTTCAGGCCCAGGCTGGATGGGGCCCTAGGCAATATCTGGGTGGGTGGCAACCAGCCTGTGGCAGGGAGGTTGGAACTGGATGATTTTTTAAGGTCCATTCCAACCTAAGCTATTCTGTGATATGATTTTATGTTGATATCGAGTTTATCATAATGAAGGAACCTATACGTGATTCTCCTTTAAGAAGTAAAGATTGCTTAAACAGTGTAATTTGTGCTTTGTTGTTTTTTTTTTACCAAATAGCTCTTCAAAACAAGTACATTATAACACTGCACTGTGACATGCCCTGTACATAAGCAGAGTAAAAAACAGAGACACATTTTGCAGGTACTTGCAGCTAATATCCTAAACTAATTGCTCAGATTTGGACCACAGTGTTTATGAGAGTCTAGAACTCTAAGCTGGTATGTGCAGATAAAGATAGCCTTGTCATTGCTCTGAAGAGAGGACTTAAAAACTGAAGGCAAATATCTTTCAGCTGCAATCATTCCAGATCTCATGTGTCTAAGCATACTGAAAAGGCAGTAACTATCAGATGATCAGAGAGATGTCATTTTTCAGGGATGCTTGGACTATCTGTGACCTTCTCATGAAACTCTTAGGGCTGTATGCAAATGGTTAAGTTGGTGAACCATTTGCAGCTGAGCTAATTAGCTGGGAAACTAGCAAAATAGGGCTCAAGAAAATATTGAATGTGATAAGTAATGTGATGATGCTGCCAACAGCTATGTGTCAAGCAGTCCTGCAGGGAATCACTGCAGCTGGAGCACTCAGGAGACCAAATCCCTTGTTCTGACCATGCTCAAAGAACTTATGCAGGCAAGAAGATCAGGGTGGGAGTAGGATGGGGAGCATCCTGTTGGCCAGTGGGGAGGTGAGTGGATGCATGGACTGAGCATCCATATGAATATAGTGGTGTCCTTTCCAGACATCTCTGGTGGCTTCTCATCAATTTGTAAGAGAAATGGAGCGTGGAGGATGTGTCAGCATGCTGAAGTCCTGGCACACAGCCTGTGTCTCTACAGCAAACATCGGTAATGGTAGCCTTCTCTGACTGCCAATCAAAGACAATGTTTATGTTTACTCAGAGCCCTTGTTGCCTTTCTTTCAGCAAGTTGCTATTTCACTGACAGTCCCAGGCAAATAATCCAGTCCATTTCCATCCCAAAAGCCTTTGGTTAAATACTCTGTCTTTCCTTGAAGACCAGAAGGAAGAAGTGGAAAATGTTTTTACTGCTCCCAGACAGTGGCAGACAGGACAGGAGACAGAAATGTCATGTTGCTTCCCACCCTTTCTCTGTGATTGACTGGGAGGTTCAGGAAAAGGTGTGTGTGTGAAAATGGGTTAACTGGAGCAAAGAATATACTAGACTGAATAAAAATCTTCTCATATCTCTGTCAACAAGCTGAAAAATAAGCACTTTGCTAAAGATGCTCACAGAAGCTGGTGCATTGCACAGAGATTTCAAGAAGCACGTTGCTGCTGCAAAACCTCAGCGTTTACTGTGATAGCTGTGTTATTCACGCTGCTGCTTGACAAACTGTTAATCTGCAAGTGACAGAGTTACAGGGCAAGCAATATGCCAACCCCACTGTTCTCACAGCTTCTTTGAAAGGTTTACAGTTTGGCACGTATAGAAATTGCAGTACAGCATAATGATTAATTTTAAGAGAACTGAATAGAGACTATAAAAATAGTAGTATTTTATGATGTTTTCCAGTTTTCCTGAGGAGAAGCATGTCAATTATAAAATGCGAGGTAGGGAGACTGGATTGAATACCACTGAAAAAAAAAAAAAGCATCAAGAAAAATCGGAATCTGGAGACTGTAAAAATATCCGAGGCAAATGTCACCTTTCCTGCGTTTCTCAGTAATAAATTTGTTGCCCCTTTGTGCTCATGCATGATTCATGCGAGGCCTCTTTAGTCAAGTGTATGCACACCTCGCCATGCTGGCTGCCTATGACAGACACACCATTGCATGTCTTTCAGAAAAATGCAGCTCGGAGCTCCTTTTGGTTTCCAGATCCACACAACAGTTTGTCTGCAGCTTTCTAGACATATATCACCACTTAACTTTGCTGCAGGAGATGGTCTCTTCAGACCACATCCTCATTAGTGATGAAGAACTGCTGAACAATACCTCAGCAAAGACCCCATGCAAAGCTGTGCAGAGACAGAGCCTGGTCAGAAACATGCCCCAGGAAAAGTTAGCTGAGCAAACTCAGTCAGGGAGAAGAAATCAGATCAGATCTTTTTACTCAAATCTTGAAATTCCCCAGCACATTTGGGTAGCTTTTGCTAAGTGCTTCCCCGTTACTGATGAGTGCATGGCAAGCAATAAAGATATCTTATTGCTCCTAGAGCTTCTTTATTCTTTTTTCTTATATTCACTCCAGACACATTCACAGAGCTGTTACCAGTAGCTGTGTGGTCTCCGTACTGTGTCTGGCACTCAGACCTAGATTTATATTCTTGTGCCTAAAAGGGAAGTGAGAAATACAAGCTACTGACTAGACAAAAGGAGAATATATTTTAGGACCTCTAGTTCTTGCTTATTATTTTTGTGGACAGATTCATCATACAGTTAATGATATTTTTTGTGTGTTAATAATAATGTGGTTTTTTGTTTGTTTGACATAATCAAAGAAAAGAAAATTAAGTATAGATTACAAGAAACATCCAAACTCCTTTTCTTTTTTTTTTTCTTCCAGAGAAAATTGTTTCTCCGGTCCAAAACACAGTCTTAAATATTACCTGGAGTAAATGTCATTTGCCAAATGCAGTCTGGCTCCTCCTTCACTTTTTTCCCCTAATCATTCCTTTCTCTTTTAACATGTTCTCTCAGACTGACAAGGAGTGTCTCAAATCAACATGAAGCAATCAACATGGCTTTGTGGACCATTTTACACTTGAAAGCATCTCTTTGGGGCTGTGTGCCTTCGAAAGGGAGGGCCCAGGAGTGTTTACTGGCTGAAGACTTGGCCTGGGAGCAAATGAAACCAGCTTGACACAGGAAATTGGGAGATAATACCACTGCATCCTGTGAAGCCAAAATGTAAGCTGGTGTCTCCCTGCTTCCTCTGATCTGCTGACTTAAATTTGCAAGGCCAGGAAGACAGAAACAAAGGAGTTCCTGATGACGCCAGAAGCTTCACTACAACAGAGCAGGCTCGGCCTGCTCTGGACTTTGGACTATAAGTAAAAGTTTGTATTGTTGTCGTTAGTCATCGTAACTGAACAGCACAACCTCCTACGACCCATTGCTACTGAAGACCAGCACCTGACACCAAGACACTGCTGGATCTAGGAATGGTGAAATGCTTCGCTTTGCTGTGTTTCTATCTCTGTCTGTCGGTCTCTCTTTCCCAGTTTTCTATCTTTTCTCTTTATCTTCTTTTATTCTTTTACTCTTTGTACTAGCCATTGCCTAAAATTTTCTTACCTGTAACGCTTAGTCATCGTAACTAGCCAATTTTACTTCCAAGTAGTTGCTGTTAGTTGAGAAAGCTCTCAATAAATTGATGTCTATTATTCCTCTGAGTCTTGGATGACTCCATTGCAGTAGAGACTCCTTGCTGACTAGGTGAGGCGCGACTCAGGAGATAGAAAAAGATTCACCTCTCTCTAAACCCACTGAGTGGGATGAGACACACGTTTCACCTGTTTCCACCATGAACGATTACTGATTGTTTGGCTGTGCTGATTGAGAATCAAGTGAAAACTCAGCAGTGCACATCAATTTTCTCTGGTCTGCTACAATTCTATGAATGTCCGTAAGGAATGGATGAAGGGAAACGATTAGTATAATTTGTCTGGACTTCAAAAAAATTTCAGCAAAGTCCTTCACAGAAGGCTGTTATGAAAACTAAGTAGTCCTGAGGTGAAAGGTAAAGTTCTACCATGGATTAGAAACAAGCTAAGAAAGGTAGAAAACAAAGAACAGAAATAAATGGTCAATTTTCAGACTGGCAAAAGGTTAGCACTGAGGTTCAATAACTCTTGGAGAGACTTCAAGGACAACAGTTACTGAACATGTAATTTACCAACAAACTGAAATAAGTAGGAGAGATTCTAATATAGATGGCATTTGGAGAGTAGCATTTTCCATACAGATTTGGACTTATAGGTCAAGACCTCAATTTCCCTTCTCTTTCTCCAAGGTTTGTAGGCAACAGACATATCATTTCAAGTCCCAAGTGATCTACTTTGATTTGAGCTTTTGGGAATACTTGAGGAAAGAGCAAATACATAGCAAGTTTCCAGCCTCTTGAGCAGCAAACTTTAAATGAAGTCCAGGGGGACTCTCATCTTATATTACACAGAATTCATTCATCAGTGTGCACAGTATATGACCTTTAAGTAAGCAAGCAAACTCTGTGAAGCTAATATAATAGGACTTCTGAATGATGGAGTAATGGGAAAGAGTATGTGAAAAAAAATAATGCCTCTTAGCAACACACCATAGAGAATGATCAAGGGCCAATCTTGTGCATGTTTTCCCCATCCTAAATTGCAAACATCAGTATCTCTCTTTCCTCAGAAACGATTGTTTGCAACATAGTAATAGAAGATTAAATATATGATGTGAACTCATTATTCAAATGCAACCACATCTGAGATAGATGCAAATCAAAACGGAATGAACATTCTTATCGTTTTGTGAGAGATTCAGTGACAAGAACATGGACAAGAGTCTCATCAGGTTCAGAACATTATATGCAACAACTGGGAGTCCTGAGCAAATAAGTATGCCTACTTTAGCTGCATACTTTTCAGAATGAAAACAGAGTGCTCTGTTCTGCATTCTTTTTAAGCAGTTTCAGGATAAAATATAACATGAATATGTTTGTAGAGACTCTAGGAAAGAGGAGTAGACAGCGAATAAATGAGCTGCCAGGACTGTATCATGACACTTCTCTAGAGAAATATTTTAGCCTGAAGACTGATTCCCTTAACAGAAGTCAAAGCACGCTCCATCTCATAGAGTACTCTGGTTGTTATATGCTACATATGGAACAATGGAGCAACTGAGCAAGATCAGGTCAAATACCTACATTCTGAGAGGTATATGAGTGTGAGAGAAAAATGTATCAAATTCCAAGGTTAAACATATCTGCAGATTTTCTTATTATGAGTTGAATGAAGAAAGTACAATGAAATTGTAGGTGATGTGGCTGACCTATCTGTCTGGATGATTTTGTGGAAGAAGGGTCAGGTTTAGGACCCAGTGCTTCTCTTCCTTAGATGAAAGAGAGCTTTTCTACTTTGTTTTAGTGCAAAGTGGTAAAGTAATACATTTTACTGCAAATGTCGGGATAAACAAAATCACAGAACAAAGTGAAACGCATCTGAAAATCAGTACACTTGTATTTGTATGGCACGTGGACACTTGCCTGTTCTTAATAGTTTTAAAAATTCAATCCCCAATATTGTTAAACATTGTGAAAAGTCTTATATATTATTAAAGATAAAATTGGAAAGGTGAAATACTTAGGGTCAAAATTTAACCTAGTATATAATATTATGCTAACATATAGCAGCTGAGGATTGGGACATTGGCTGAGGTAGGGTACCACCAGTAAAAAAAAGGATTTGGTCTTTTTTCTTGAAGAACTTACAGGCTTAGAACTCAGTTCCTTCAGTTCCTTCTTCCTATGGATTCAATTTTAATTTTTGATCTGTTGTGATAAGAAAAAGTGTGAAAAACCACCATGGCTCTCTCGGATCATCCTATCTTATATCTGGCCTGCAGGGTAGAGTTATAAGAAAAGAGTGTTTTTCCACTCTCTTGACAGAATCAAGCAACCAAAAAGTGTGGCATTTTTAACAAATGTGGTTTTGATTTTGTATTTTCTGCTGTTATTCAATGAAAAGTGTGTATAGATATTTTAATTTTAATGGAAAAATAGTAGCTTCTTCTGACTAATAATTCTGTTATTACTCCTCTGTAATAACATGGCAACTCATGAATCTCCTCCTTTCATCCACAATACAAGCAGCATACTGTTTTGATGTACTACTTGTGTCACATCTGTTTAGTAAGTGTTTTACAGTTTTCTCAATAATAAATACAGCATGGCTTTTGTTTCTGAATTAGATGCATAAAGCATGATCATTTTCCCTTATTTTCTACTTTTTTACCAGTTACATTGGAAGAGAAATACACCTAAGGTAATGATAATTCTGCTGTATTCCTAATGCAAGTATAGGATTTAACTGCTTCTAAACTCATTAAGTTAGTGCATATTAAAAAGTGTAGGTTGGTCCTTATGTCATGCAAAACACCATTTTATTCTGAGTTTCTAAGGTTCCTGTTTGCAAGGTTATCAAGTAGAAGACTTAATCACATACTGGGAAACAATTTTTTTTTCTCTCGACCTGCATTTTCATTTGTTTTGTTTTTTTTTATACTTACTATTTTCAGCTTACTTAGAGCTATGTCACAATTAAATGGAGTCACAACAGCTTCCAGTGATAGACCATTCTAAAAACAGACACTCTTAGTGGGTTTTGTACTCACCTAAGTTTTCAGCTGTCATAGTGGAATTGTCTAGCTTTGAATTACAAAATTCAAAGCTACTATTTTTGGAGCAGCTTAGCATTACATAAAGAAATTTAAAATCCAACCAAATACTTTTTTTTTACAATCTGTACAATCTCATCTTCTAAATTATTCAGATGCGTTTTTTCAGGGTTTTTTTTTTTTCTGTAGTTTTGTGTTACATTCTTAAAAAATGTGTTATTAGATTTTTATGTCAAGCCAAAAATAAAATCAGTTGTGATCATGTCTGAAACCAAGAAAAGTCATGGTACTGTGACCCTTGTTTAGATGTTTAATAGCCATTTAACACTGTCTCTGAAAAATAGCTCTCACTCTACTACCAGCACATTTGTGAGTCATAGATAGGATTGGATAAAAGTGAACATGGTATTGATGAAAGATTATTTAGACAATTTCTAGTATCTCTGGCGTAGCCTTTAGACCTTGTCCTCCTCCGGAGCTGTGAAATTACAATAAATTCTCTTCAGTTTCTTCAACACACTTTTCATATTGGTGACATCAACATGCTTTTTATATCTGTGGTTCTCCACTTTCTCCAGATGTATTTCTTATCTTGCTACCCAAATACTTTATCTAGGACCTATAAAAATGAATAGCCTTCAGCTATACGGGTAGCAACCAGAAATGGCCATCTGGACTGTATTCCGAAAGCAATATTTCTGTATCACATTAGGTGGGGAAATGCCACTGTATATATAAACAGGTGGTCCAGCCTGGGACCACTTTTTCAGATGCCTTTCAGCAATGTATTTTGTATATCTGTACCATGGGCCCAAATGAGAAAAAAAAATACAGAACCAAAAACACAACAACCAACCCTACATAAAAAAAAATGAAAAAACACAGTTATTTTGATCTATGCTTTTTGGAAAATGAAAAGCCATTCTTTCAGTATAGCTATTCTGCAAGAAATATGGAAACACAGACTGAGCTAAGCCAATAAGTACAAATATCATTGTAAGTGGCAAAATTTTTTTATTTTCAAAATATGAAGAGTGTCACCCATGATGTTCTACAACTTCATTTATGTATGCTTGTCACTGATTTCTGCTGAATTTCTACATAAGAAGGAAGAAAAGATTTTGTTTGATGAATTGAACTTATTAATACGGATGAAATATACATTTTGACATGGCTTTTCACACACATAGCCAGTGCAAGTGAATATTCATTAGCATCAGTTCATCTAACTCCAATCACAACCCTTTTTAGGCTCTGAGGAACTGGTAATTGTTGCCTTTGTTATGAAGAAAGAGCAATCACATTAGAGAGCTTTGTCATTCTCCTAGTAATTAGTTTAATAAGACATTTGGGAAAGTGTTTTTGTGTCTCACATAACAAGGTTGTTTGTACATTTTTAATGGAAGCTGCACAAAGGTATACAGCACAAGTAGCTACATATTTTATTTTTCTATGATCTAAATGTAAGTTAAATGTTAAATTACAGTAATTGTGAGATGTTTTAATATTGTCTATTATGTAGTAATCTTCTTTTCAGAGATGGCTTTCCCTTAGCTGAATGGGAATCTAGGAGTGGTTATAATACTATATTCCAGAAGGCCAATGTACTTGGAAATTGGAGAGTTTCATAGATAAAATTTCAGTAGACATCTACTGTAAATCAAACCAAGAATGCTTCTAGAGATTTGATTCTGCTCCTGGAGACTGGGTATATAAAGGCTCTAGCTCCTTACAATCCTTATTCCCCTTTTGTAACCACAGAGAGTACTACAGAGAGGCATCATGGCGGCCTGCAGCTCCTCACAGGGAGCAGAGGGACAGCATTGAGCTCTACTCTCTGTGACTGTGGCAGGGCCCGCATGAATGGCATGGAGCTGCATCGGGGGAGGGTCAGCCATTATGATTCCTGTATTAAAACACTTCCTATGTCTAAGAGTACTTTGATCTCATCGGAACCATGGGCTCAGTTCAGTTATTAAAGTTGAATGTCAAAAAAAGGCCTGGAAACTGATATGAAGAAGAGCGCAGACCTTCCTCTCACCAAAAACAAACCAAAAAAAACCACCCTGAAACTAAAACCAAAAACAAACTTAAAAAAAAAAAAAAGCCGTGGTATTCAACAAAAACAAACCATGCTATTCAACTTAAACCAAATGATTGCTTTCTTTTCTAACTTCTTTAACTTCATCCACATATTAGCGATGACTGTAACGTTCTACTGGTTTTATTGACACTGTCACAATTTGTTCATGAGTAATTCTAGGTCACGTATTAAATCAATTCATGAAAAATCCTCTGAACTGTATGTTCAGAGTGAACCAACTCAAACTTCTGTACTCAACAAGCCTTAAGGTCATCTCTCTGTCTTTGGTTCATCATAGGGATGAACCTAGGGAAAAAGATCTTAAAATTTCACACTTCAACATCTTAATAGTTCACACTTCAGCATCACTCCAAACAAGTATGGTTGGTGGATCTTCTGATTTTTAGTGGGAGGGTCCTGGCTTAATAAAGCAATCTTAGCTGCTAAATTTCTTCAAAATGCTCCTCTTGAGGGGGAGGAGGGAGTAAATAACAAATAAAAATAGAACTTTATCTCCCAGTAATTATTTTTGTTCATATGAGGAGGCAGCTTGACTGAGTTCCTCATCTCTATATCATATGGGAAACTAGATTTTGCTGAGGTCCAAATTATGCTGCTTACTCTCATAGGAACTAGCTATTCTATTTGTCTCTTTTTCTCTATTCTGAAAACAATAATTTTTTTCCAAAAAACATTATTTCATAGATTTCCTCAGACATTTTGAAAGACACAATTTTTTTTAATTAGTATTGTTCTCCAGATTGAAAAGTTAAATATGTATTTAAATTAGAAAATATAAGATGATGCTCCCTTTACCTTATAATTTTGTAAGAGATGACTATACGCATTTGTGTGCACGACCTTAGAGAACTCTGCAGTGCTGCTGGAATTTCAGTCCCTCTGGTATAACATACTATTTAGTGTTAGAAAAAAAAAAGTAACAGTTCAAATAAAAGAGAACAAATTCAATTTTTTTACTTCAGTATCTGATGTAAAAACAATGGGGAATTAATCCAGTCTTTTATGGGAATGTTGTTATATGAATACACAGCCATTGTTTGACAGCAATGAAAATATTAGACATTTTTGCTTATTTTGAAAGAAGATGGCAAGGGTGGGATGAATAAATGTCTGCACATGAATAGCACAGTAAAAGTGTTATGCTTCTTAGCTCTACTTTAAAGACATTACTGGCACGATGAATTCTGACTTGGCTTTGGCTTTTAAATTAATATAACTGGTTCCTTCACTCTTTCCATAAATATTCAACCATTTAGAAATCCTGCACTCAGTACTGAAGACAACTCAATGAAGATCATTTCTCTGGTATGATCTCCATCATAATGTGTATAAGATTCTTCTTGGGTTGAGTAAAAGGGAAGAAAAATTGATCCTAATATTCTGGGATGCCTTGGGGAATTATATGGTTTTAACAATAATCTCTGAGTAAAAAAAAAAAAACAACAAACACAGTACAACAGCGTAATGGTATCTCTGCTTGTAGAACTGAAAAGCATAAATGTTTGTACACAAAACATAAAGAATCACAAGGTGTAACTGAAAAGATTTGAAGATGACAGAAGATGTCACAAATGTAATGTCAGTCCTTGTTTACATGCAAAAGAGAAAACAACTTAGGATGCTCATTGTTTGACAGGCCATTTTGTAAATAGCTACTATTTTGTGTCTTCATTATAGCATTACAGAAACCACACCTGTCCAGAATATCTTTTGCAGTGTGTAGTTAAATGCTGCACTTTTTTGTTGTTGTTGTTTTAAACATTTTTTTTGCCCTTATAATCTTCATTCACTTACCACATCACCTTTCCTATTTATTCAACAGAAATTTTAACTACATCACAATATCCTTAGAAATAGAGAATGCATGTCTTGATCTCTCAAGTTAACTGAGAGAATCCATTCTTCTTGCAGAAGTAGTTTGAGATAATCCTCTTACTTAAGCATTGCCTGCCATGAAGAACTTCAGTTATCTGAAATGAGTAGGAAGAATCTAATAAGAGGAGGACTAGGATTACAGTCATATTTGACAACAGCCAATGGAATCTCCCAGTGTAGGTAGAACATAAAATATAAAAACTCCAAGAGAGTGGAAATCTTGGTGCGAGGCAGCATGGAGAGAAAGAAGGATCTGTACAGTCCTAAAGAAAAACGTTGTTCATTTATGTGGGCACGTAGGCATCTTAAATATGAGATTCAAACAACATCCTTTGGGAGTCCAAGCATTGCTGTCAACTAGAGTTAAACAAAACATCACTTGGTCTGAGGATAGAAGGTATTGCAAGAACAGTTGAAGCAAAGCAGAAACTGAAACACCTAGCTTATATGGGTATAATTATCATTACTACTCTACTTTAGTCTGTTTAAAACACTGTTTAAGATGTGTTGTGCACAGAAGGAAACTGTGCCATATAAGAGTACCAGGATTTGATTTTCTTTTGCATCTCACTTTTTCTGTAAATGCTGTCAAGATGGATGTATTTTGCTTTCAGTATGTTTTTCTATTAAAGTGTGGTTTGATAGTTTTTTGCATGTGTCTTTACTCCTATTTTTTATCTCTTGTGAACATTCTAAAAATAAAAATTGGGACAGGAAAACCAAAATTTACAGGAAAACAAACCCATATAACCTTCAGGTGCTATTTTTGCTTCATGGTCACACTGAAGTGGTAAAATATCTCCCTTTATATTATTGAAGTGGTAAAATATTCTCATATATATATATATGTAAACCTTCAAAAAACTTGAAAATTAAAAGTCTGTATAGTTATGTACTCAACACTGGCAGAGAGTGTTTTTTTTTTAAGCTATCTGGAGTCATGAAAAAGAATTACATTAAGACAGCACGATCATTACTGGAATAGAGCTCTATCATTATCCCACTTCAGGTATTCATTCCCATTCCAGTTCTGTGACAAATTAGTAACACTAATGAGTGCTCATATAGTAACTGATATGATGGCAGATTCCTTATTCCTGTGGCTATAGGGCAATAGCATGGGGTTAACAATCACATTGATTTCCCATGAGTAATAAGAAGAATAGACTGTTACATTCCTGCATGTAGTAGTTTATTGAACGGAAAGGATATTAGAAGATACTTCTATTTAGGCTGGGACAGTAAAGCTCTTCTTTTCCCTTAGTTACAAATTTTTCCCCAGGGAACATGAAATGGACTTACATAAATGATAGGTAACTCTCTTCCTCTTCTTGGCCTCAAAAGAAATAAAAAGACAATAAGAATAAATCCCTCTTCATCTCTAGTCAAGAACACTGACTTTTGTTTTGTTTTGTACAAATGAAAAAACAAACTAAATAACATCCACATTTCATATTGATTACATCATCATTTTAAGATATTCATTATTGATGTGAACTGGAAGTCATATTGAAAAGTCTATCTGCCTCAATCAGAGTGGTGGTCCACTTAAGTCTGATATTGAACTACTGAGGTCAATTTGACTTCTACATGTGTCAAGATTAAGCCAGGAGTAATTAACATGTCCTTTAATGGAAAGCTCAAAACTCTCAAAGGAAAATGAAAGAAAGTGCGAGTATTGATAAGGACAGATGCTGAAGCGTTTAGGGGACAAGGTGGGGGGTGGGAAGGTGGGGAACAACAACAAAAAAAAAAAAAGATAAAAAAAACCACAGAGGTGACTGTTTTTACTCTGAATTAATCACTTCTGACTTCAATATCCTGTCCGCTCTATAAACTGTAACTATAAATATAGCATTACACTTTTCTTATTACATATGGGAAATCAATGTAATTGCTAGTCCCACTAAACATTGTTAGCATAAATACAAGAGTTAGGGATGTGCTATTTTAGCAATTGACATGAGTACTCTTCAGAAATTAGTGCTTATCTGTCACAAATTTCAGATAGGGAAAATAAGTACCAGGCATTCGATTGGATAAGGACTGAATTTCATGAACATCATTGCTAAATAGCTTCATAGGGAACTTTTTATAGATTTTGTCAGGTTGGAAATTCCAGTCTCAGCATTGAGATTTTGCTGCTGGGATTTTGGAATTTTTTATATATGTGAAGATAATCCCCCTAAAACATGTGTTTCTTATGAATCTGAACATTTCTGCCTCTCAGATACCAGATAATGAATACAGAAATGGATAATCCAAAGCAGTGCTCTGTATCCAGAGCACCACATCTGTGTGGGGTGTTCAGGTAATGGTACGGTTCCCAACGATGTTCTAATTGATTACATATTACAAATGAGTATTTTCTGAGTAACACGCTGGCAAGTAGTTGCCTTTAAAAATCTATGATTCTGAAGACAAAAAATCAGTTGCTATTAAAAAGTCAGGGGGCAATTTACATGAGATAAATGGGTCTCACCATCCACCATCTAACTTTTTATCCTTTTAACTTCTTTGCTGAAGATCAGAGCTGGGAAGAGAGGCCATATTAATTTTTCTGGTTTGGGTTATTTTTGCTGTTATAGGCTGCTATGAAGTCTTCATAATAAGAGAACTTATGGATGCTAAGAAGATAATTTCATTCATTCTCTTTAGTGGCTTAAAAGCTATGAGCAAGGGCTTAGAGCACAAATACATTCATTAATTTCAGTGATGACATCCTTCATATAGAAAGACCCAATTGCCTCCATTGAACACTTCTGATATAAACATTCAGAAACCACACTGGTGTGACTCCCATGTCACACAGAGTTATTTAATAAACTATATTGTCTACACACTTGCTTTGAATATGTGAGTAGCAGACAGCTCGGTTTATTTGGCTTTTAAACTAGTGTAGCTTGCATCTACTTCACCCCTGAAATTCCTTCATGCCTTTATAACCTTCATCTGAAATAATTTGAACTATTGATCTTCTGCATTCACTGCAAAGTCTCCTTTTCTTACAGAAATGAAAAAAGCTTGGAGAAAGAACAGTGCATGAATTGTTGTTATACTGCTTCAACATGACTGAATTTGTGAGAGGTCAGAGGGAGAGGTTCAGAAGCAGAAGGATCAAAAATGATGGACAGGTCTTGTTTTATCCTTGTTTTATTTTGTTTATAGAAACAAAAGTGAAACTAAAGAAATACTGCTGGGAATATCTATAAACAACATGAGAAAATTGTCTAGAAAACATGTTCCTTAAAAAACTTGTGATTTACCTATTCTAAACAGGATTCATAAGCCTGTTTTTACAATGAAGTGAGGTGGGGTTTTTTGTTTATTTGTTTTCTTTGTTTCTCTTTTTTTGTTTTAAGTAGTTTACCTGGGAGAAATCATGAAAATGTTTATCACAAAAAGGGAGAATTCCAGAATAATGATGCTTTAGCTAACCACCTTTTATCAACAAAAATGGTGTTATTCACTGTGCTTGCATTCCAGCAGGTTTATAATACAATTTATCATTTAAAACTTTTTAGGTATCTAGCTGTTTGTCACCATTGGCTTCTATCTTATTTATTTAGTCATTTCATTACGAGGGTATGGTTCATAGATATTCTTTCTTTCAGGAAGAAATTTTTTAACTATTCTGAATTATACCATCATTCCAAGAAAGTAGAATTTTTAAAATTTAATAACTCATCAAATTAATCTGCCATTTTACTACCCACTTTATAAATTAACCATAAGCTCTTCTTTTTTTCCTGTTGTCCACATAATCACTAATGAATTGTCCCTCAGATCTATTTTAAGGCTACTTTTTCTTAAAAGGATTTTATAAAAGAAGCTGGATGTATCCTTTACTTAGAACAATATTTGTTTAAAATGGTGTTCTAAAAATTCTAAAACTAAATGCAAAAATAACTCTCTGAACTGATTCTTCAAAATAAAATAGAGATGAGAAAAGAGAAAAGATCAAGGACACAAATCAATCAGTTGTAGTGGTAGAATGTTTGTAGCCAGCAGAGTGTTGCTACACATATAAACTGGAAAAAGATTATGATGTAATTAATATTTACTTGCCTTGAACCGAGACTTAAACATACTAACTTGGCAGAACCAGCAGCAACACATAGCCATTTTGGAATGCTGTAATAGTACTAATAGCATGAGGAGCAGCAAGAAGTCTTCTAAAACACCTGTGTGTGTATATGTATGCATGTAAGGTAGCATATAACCACAAACAAGATAACAAGGATTGGTGTCATGGTTGCACAAACATGATTCAGGAAAATGAGTACAGTCACTGAAGTCTGTAAGTTCAGAGCAAGGAATGGAGAGTGGCAGGTAGGATGTCTGGTGGAACGAGGATAAACCAGCAGAACAAGGGAAAAGAGGCAAACCTTGGCAAAGCAAGAGGAAATTCTGAGATATGTCCAGCTCAGTGAACCATGTCAAGGCAACTGAGATCACACTGTTTCTTTTGTACACAGGTGAAAGAGCATTCTTGTTGATGAAAAGGAAGGACTAAGGGAGCATCTTTACTTCTTTTTCTGAAACTTCTCTGTGCCTAAGCATCCTTCAGGATATGATAGCAATTCTATTTGGTATTTTAAAGGGAACAGGAAAAAGCAGAGCTTTTTCATTCTATTTAATATCGCGTTCTTGTTATACAGGCTTAGAATTACATGCTTAAAATTGATAAGCTTTACTTTTTTTGCTGTCATCAGAGTTTATAAAGATTCTGATTTTGCCCTTTCTATGACAGAACATTACATCTGAAAATAAACCCATCAGGATGGTTTCTTCTGTGTTGGCAGGTCAAGCTATTTCTTCTTGAGATTTACCTTTTGGCCTACTTACTTACACACTTCTGATCCAATCTCATTGAAAGTGACCTGTAATTGAGTGCATCAGCCTGAATTAGAGAAATGCATATCAGGGCATCATATCTAAATTAATTTCCTGACTTTGCATTTAGTCTTCTCTGTGCTACCAATTATGAAAATGAAAGATAGGGCACATGCAAACTGGAAAAAAGGACTTTGACAAGGTTGCAAATCTACTAAATTAAGGACACCTTGCCAGTTGCCAGTGCTTGAGGGCACTTGCATACAAAGATTTGGGGCTGGAATGAATTCTAAAGCTGTACAAAATGTCTCTTAAATAGATATAAATTTAAGCCTTAACCTTGCAACATTCTATCTCTTGGTGACATCACTGGGCAGAGTAGCATACCTTTGCAGGAAATGGAAAAGTAAAAAGACATCCACTACGTATCCTGGCACGAATCACTGAAACATCTCCATCCATATATGTGTTTTGTTCTGCCAACACTGGTAATGTCTGAGGGCTTTTTTCCAGGGACATTTGATGTGTAGCCTTGATAGCAATATTGATAATTGCATACTCTTTCACTAATAAAGATACTATGGTGCCTCAGAATGCTTAATGCAAAGGCTTTGAATTAAGCAAACAAAGGCCTTTGGAGGTGTCTGCTTCTGCCTGAGCTTCTCTTGGCCTGCCAGGAGTTTTGTTTTCCAAAAAATCAATTGGTAACAATATTTATAAAAACATTGTAAACGCCTACTCAGATATTGCTCAGCATATGGGCATGGCTATTCAGACTCAGGCCAGGGATGACAAAAACAGAAGAGCAGATAAGGTACTTGTATTTGAAGAAACAGTTAATAGTGATCTGTTCTGAAGGTACATTTCTTTGAGAAATGCCAACTGTAAGCTTAGATGTAATGCCTGCTTTGTTGATCTGAACCTCATGACTCTCAAGCGCAATAAGAAGTCTCAATTCCTACCCAAGTCACCAGGGCATGCTAGGGGCCACCCAGCCAGGAAGCAGCCTGGCAGAAAAAAGACCTCGAGGTTCTGATGGACACCAAGTTGAACATTAGCAAGCAATGTGCCCTTGTCACCAAGAAGGCTAATGGTATCCTGGGCTGCAATTAGGCTTGCCAACAGATCAAAGCAGGTGGTACTTCCCCTTCTGTATTCACAAGGACAAACCTGGTCTACTCTGTCCAGTGCTAGGCTGTGCAGTGTGAGAGATATGAACATACTGGAGACAGTCTGATGAAGGGTCACAAAGACGATTAAGGGAGTAAAGCAGCTCTCCTATGAGGAGAGTCTATAAGAGCTGGAACAGATCAGCCTAGAGAAGAGAAAATTTAGGTCGATAAGTACCTGAAGGAAGGGTGCAGTCAGGCTCTTTTCAGTGGTTCCCAGTGCCAGGACAAGAGTCAATGGGCACAAACTGAAGCAGAAGAGGTTCTGTCTTTGTGGAATGCCAGCTGCAGGCTTAATTGTAATATTCATTTTGCTGCTCTAAACCTCATGCAGTTCCACAAGCAGATGTGCAGGAAACACTTTTTCACTGTGAGGGTGACCATACACTGGCATATGTTGCCCAGAGAGGTTGTGGAATCTCTCCATCCTTGGAGATGTTCAAAAAAAGCCTGCACATGGTCTTGGGCAACCTGCTGTGGCTGTCCCTCCTTGAAAACTGTTTGATCTCCAGGCATCCCTTCCAACCTTAAACATTCTATGTCTCTGTGCTCTAGACATTTCCTAATAAGTTTCCTAAGTCTGTGGGAAATGATGGAGCAATTGCAATATTAAAGTATTTAGGACATTATGTAAAATGATAACCACTTAAAAGCACAGATGTACATGTGAAATCATAACCACTCAAAATGGTGTTTCACCCCACTACAAGGTGTATTTGCAACCTTTGTTTTCTCCACTCAGGTGTTTGTGTGACTGACAGCTCTGTGGAACTCTGTAGGTTTGATCAATGGCTAACAGACTATTCAACACAAGATTCTCTCTCACTTCTTTTCTAATGGAAAATTTAAATTACATGAGTCATTTTTTGAATCATTTAATAAAATATTAGGCAGAAGGGTGACTGCAAGTGTTTGATAGTGCTTCGGTGATCACTCTTATTGTTAGAAATATAAATGATTTGTATTGTGTTCTGCTAAATTGTGCTGCCTTTTCAGGTTTTGTAGATGAGTATAAATCTGCTTTTATCTCCTACTATAACCTCAAAAAAACCCACTTTGTTTATGCCATAGACATATTTTAAACAAGAGAAGTAAAGTGTTAAATTGCTTATGCTTCTAACAAGTACACAAAAAAGAAACCAAAGAAACATTGAATGGTTTCACACTTGCTTTCTCCACTACTTGAAAAATCTTAGAGACTTGAGAGATAGGCCTGTGTGAACAACATAGAATTCCACAAAATCAAGTGCAAGGTACTGTACCCGGGCTGGAGCAATCCCAAGCAGGGAGTGCATTGACACGGGGTCATTTGAAGTAAAAGAGGGTAGATTTAGACTGGATATTAGGAAGATATTCCTTACTATGAGGGTGATGAGGTTGTCCAGAAAAACAGTGGATGCTCCATCCCAGGAAATGTTCAAGGCCCGACTGGATGGTGCTTCAGACAACCTGGTCTCATGAGTGACAGATGTCTCTGCCTATGGCAGTGGGGTGGAACTAATATCCATTCCAACCCAAACTATTCCGTGTTTCTATGACAGATGCACATATTCATATTTCTCAAAAATAAACATATAATTATATGCATATGTATGAGTACATAAACTAACACTCACATACATTTTTAATTTCTATATGCAGTGAATTTTTTTTTTCTGCATTGAATATTTAGCTTTATAAATACCATTAAACAGATTTTTTAATACACATTGAATTCATTAACATTAAGTTAAATATACAGACTGTTGATGTCTTGGCCTCTAACCCAACAAGGCAGAATGTGAAGACACATCCTCTCCAACTGAGTTCTATGTTGAAATCCATTAGTTCTGGTAGATGCTGATAGATGCTTGTGGAGGTGTTTTTCATTCTGATGGTCTGAATTGTAAGAAGGCTCTTTAAATCCTCAGACCATGAAATTCTGTCTGCTCCCTATGTGTGCTAAACCATGTCCAGAAGCTTCTTTTCCCTGGATGAATTTAATTGCTTAAAGATGCTATTGGTTTGTGACTATTGTTTTTTCTTACTCACAAAATTAGAATCATTTTGGCTGAAAAAAATCCCAACCATAGCTTGCTAAGCATTCTTTGTGAGAGGTAAAATGTACCTGCAGAAAGATATTCTGTCCATTAATTTATTAATTTATATATTAATTTATAAATTTAATTTATACAGAAGTGTTTATTTATTTATTTATTTTTAATTTGACTGAATGTCAGTCAGTTATTCAGTATTTTCCCCAATTTCTGGTCTTGTGGCTGATCTCCAAAATACTGATTCAAAATATTTGCTCAGTCCTTGGTTTAAGCATTCTCTGCTCCCTTTGCCATGTATTACTGTATATACAGTAATATCACCATTGCCCTGAACAATCAGTGTTGCCCTGAAATGAATAAATAAGGTTCACTTAAAAAAAAAAAAAAAAAAAAGAATCACTTTATAAAACTCATTGGATATTTACATTTGAAGAGAAGAATTGAAATGTCATCATATAAAATAAGTTGACTCTGAAGAATTAGCTGTAGGTCATTTTTCAATTTCATTTGACAGATGCTTTAATGCAATCATCAAATCATTTGTCTCATCTTTCTCTTTTCTCTGATTTTATACGTATGCACACACTCATATGCTGTTGCTAACAGAAAGCAAAGTCAGCACTATTCTATGGAGCTTTTATTTATCTCTGTACCATTCTGTAGCAAACAGACATGTAATGATTCTGTACATCTGGTCTACACGTAAAATAACAGTTTTTGTACTTGTCTTATAATAATCTCTAGCATGATCCCAGCTCATATAATAGCTAACACAGATGCACTGACATTTGTTTTGTGGGATTTTGCCCAGCTCTTGTTCTCATGATGATGTGACTATCTACTACTTTGATGCAACCTTGTCAAAGGAGAATGCTAAGATGTATCCAATGATCATATTCTTTAATTATTGGACACTATTAATATTATATAAGACACTATTAAAACCTCACACAGAGCACTGCACACAGTTGTGGTACAATGATTTCAGGAATAATTAATTATGAATGGAACAGTTGCAGTGAAGAAGAATATGGAGAGTCTACCTGATTAAATGCGGGTGACAACTTGCTATTCTCATCCAAGAAAACCAAACACTGAGAGGAAATGTGGTTGCTCCTCAGGTATGCAATAGTTAGAAGATGGCAGCTGGAGAAGGAGAGTGATCTGAAAACAATGGCATAAAGACAAGACATTAATTACCCATTAATAAATTTACATTAAAACCCAGAAGGTTTCAGATAACTAGGGCAGTTATAAAACCATGACAGAATTGAACAGAAGCAGGGGAATGTAGGGGTGTGTTTTAATATCAGTTTATCCAGTTTATTAAGAGACTGAGTGATGTGGCTAGATTTTACAGGGGATTGCTCAGGAGAGATGTTTTCTCTTTCTACAACTTCCTGAAATGAGGTTGTAGCGAGGTAGGGGTCAGCCTCTTCTCACAGGTTACAGTGATAGAATGGCCTTAATTGCATCAGGGGAGGTTCAAACTGGACATTAGGGAAAGTTTATTCTCAGAAAATGTGGTGAGGTAGTGGAACAGGCTGCCCAGGGAAGTGGTGGAGTCACCTGCCCCTGGAGGTGTTCAAGAAAAGGGTGGATGTGGCACTGAGAGACATGGTTTAGTGGGCACAGTGTTGATGGGTTGACCTTAATGATTCTATGATTCCATGATTTCAGTGGAGAAGAAATGCCCTTTGAGTGCCTTATAAAATACTGGCACATTTACTACTGATGCACAGAAGCCTTATCTGAAAGCTAATTTACCTGCAGATGCCTTAACAGGATACAAGGCTTCTTTTTTTTCCCTAGTAGAGGCACTTGATTTTATGTATAGAATATCCAAACTGTATGAGAGAATCTATGGCTAATCATTTCCTAGCTTTATCATATTTCTTTATACAGTTTGGTTTACAGACACAGGCTTTGTCTTTGATTACTCAGTAATACACTTCTAAACATGTAAATAATTTCCTAGGGTGGAAAGGTTATTCGTACCACATTTAAGTGAAACAAATAAGTTTTGACATGCAACCTAATTCATAAATCAGTATGCCTCTCTTGTAGGCACATGATCAAAGGGGCTGCCTCACCCTTTTTGTAAATGCTGAATGCCTCTATAGACAAAATAATTAAGTAATTATGTAGCAGAATAATTTTAAGGAATTTCTTTCTGACTCACTTTTAGAATACAAAACTATCTTCATATCTCATGAAAATTCTTCAACATATCTTAAACTGAATAGAAGAAAGAAACCATTGTAATTTCTGTAAGAAATTATGTTATTTCATTGCTATTTCATTCGACAGTAATACTATACACATTGAGGCACACTTTTGAAAAATCTTGGTGCCACAGATCTGTACTGTCACATGCAATATTCATTTTTATTTATGGCATAAGATTTTCAAATAAATAAGTATTAAACTTGCAGCTACAAAAAAAAAATATATTACTTCATCAGCCTAGATTTCTTTTTTGACAGGAACAAAATTATCATAACAAGGCATCATTTTTCCAGTCTCTGTGATGGTATAAGATTCAAGGGATGATCCTGTGTTGTATACTGATTTCACAAAGAAATGTGTCAGAAGTTTGTAGTGAAAGTATAATCCTTTTTGGTTCTGACTGAATGATTCATCTCTTCAGCTGCCACTGTGCTGTTGTGCTCAGTATTTTCACGATTCAAACCCCTGAATCCCATTCAGTGTACGTTATGTCAGCTTCAAGAATAATAGAAATACCTTAGCATGTGGGATAAAATATCTTATGCTAAATGAAAAGAATAAATCTGCACAGGCAAAGCTCCAGGTTACAGATTCATTTTTAGCTTTGATATCTAAGCCAAGATCTTTTTAGTAACTTGCTCTTTTAGTGTTCCTCTTACACCATAACAATTTTATTCAGATTTGTAAAAGAGTAAAAATCTAAATAAATACCCCTTCTTGATATTACTATTAAGAAACAGAAAGATTACCTATGCGTTAATAGATTTAAAGTGCATGTACACAAAGTACATCCCTATGATTCAAAACCCATTCCACTTTCCTACTGGTACCAGCACTGAAGTTCTGTATTACACTCTTGTCTGAGTTTCTTGCTTAATCTTAAGATATGCAGTGTCTGCTTTAATTAAATGTTTTACATCAGTCTATTTTTAGTTTTAGATAGGGATTTTATTTAAAGATCTTACCATTTCCCAATTTATTTGTCTACTGCAAACTCACTAGTGAGTTTACATATTGTTTGTTTTTAGAGCCTTCTTAGTGTAAAACAAATCATGCAACTTGCCTTCAACAGACTAGAGGGAGAAGTTTGGTTTTTTTTCAGATGTGGAAGCACCCTTAACTTCTTCTGAAATTACTGGCAGAAAGTGTTGAGTACCTTACAATATCTTCAGTGACTAAACAAATAAACTTGTTATTTCAGTATATTTTATAAATACTTCATAAAAATTGTCTTTTTATCTCTTTACTTTCATTTAGAGTAGTTTAGAGTAGTTCAGGAACATTAAAATTAAGAATTTCCTAGTTTATCCTATGTGATATTTTTCTGTCATTAAAACTATTAATATGAGTAATCAGTATCCAGGAACTGAGTTCTTTCTTCGGTGAGCAAATCAGGTAGTTAAATGAGTGGTTATCTTATATCATGAGAGATGCTGCTTATATCAAACACAATTAGTTTTAGCCAACTAAATATGGTTAAATGTGTAGAGCATCATTCAGAACTAAATAATTTATGTGTTACTCCAAAGAACATCAGTAACTTATGAATTTCTATTAAGCCTTTTTCAATCTTTTTTTATTAAACTTGAGAGCTGTGACCTATCTTGAGATTGCTGGTTAAATTAAGCTAATTAAAGGCTGGAAAGAGCTAGAATGAGAAAGGGGTATAAATACATAAAATAGATTTGACCTAACAAAAAAAAATGAATTTGGAAATGTCATTTTTTGTTCCACTTTATCATTTTCCTTGCTACAAGTAATATTGCCTCATTATATAAATAATTTATGGTACCCCTCCCTCTGAAATCCACACATCACCACTGAAATATTATTATCACAATACTTAGTTTACCAAAACTTAGATTCAATTTTCTAAATATGTGGGATATTTTTCACAGGAAGGAATGTGAAGGGTAATTTGTCCTTGGCTGTGATACCCCAGATAGCAGAGATTTTATTTGTGAGTAGGATATAGGGCAGTGAGATGAGCCAAATGATATGCTTTCAAGGACTACATATGCTGTTCCATCAAAAGGAGAAGTTCACCAAAAAGAGTTAATGGCACTTTGGATAGGGATGTCACAATAAATTTGTGCCAAAATCTGATCTGTCATCAAACGCTGCTTTAGCTTTAGCCACCACAAACTCCATTTAGCTCCCAGTAACCCTAGAGGAAGACTTAAACTCCGGATTAAAGTCAACTAAATACATGGGGCACCAGAAACACATGGAGAAGCAGTGATGTGTAGGATTAGTCTTGTTGTCCATGTATTTACCATGAAGTGTGGAGATCTGGCTTCAGCTGGACTAGGCACTTCACCTCTTGTGCCTGACTATGAGTCCAACAGAATACATCCCCAAAATTACTAAAAAATACAGAAAATGCTGTAATTCTACGAAGTGCGTTTTCTCTCAGCCTTCATTCCCCTTCTTTATCTCCCCTTCTCTTAGAAAGACTCTCTGACTTAACATTTTGTTGTGTAAACGTAAGTTATTGTGAAATAATTTTACATATTGCTATTGACTTTTCTTGGATAGTAGTGATTAATTAGAAAGAATTAAATTTGACTAAAATTAAACAAAAAATTAAACAGGTTAAGTAGAGATCCTACAAAAAGTTAAACATTTCTTAATGTATTTTTGTTAACCTGTTAATTTTGTAAAAAAGATCATTGAAATGATGAATAGTACCTTACTATGACAATGTGCTTGCTTTCTCCCTTGGCATTTTCTTTTCAAGGTTTTGAAACCGTTCCTTTCCAACCTTGACAATAAAAGTTTAAAATAATGACAGAAGAAATAATAAGTAAATAAACCATCTGGTACTCTGATCTGACATTCTAATCTGATATTATACTGATAATTTTCATTTCTGAATCACTCAATTTGAGCTAAGAGTGGTATGAAAAGTTATTCATTCTACTTGACCACTCTGGAGACAAAGTGTTATTATATAATAATTTGCACATTATCAAGAAATATTTGCAAATAAAAAGATATAAATCGTATTCTCAAAAAGACAATTAAAAAGCTTTCTAAACACATCATATTTAATGAAAATCTGTGATCTTTATTTTTATGGAATTGGAGTCTAACTTTCATCTTTTGCAAATTCAAATTGTGCTCTGTTGAAACTGTGTAAATATATGCAAATACATATATTTATTTTGGAATTAGAGATTTCTAGGTTTGGAGACTACATTGAAGATGGTACATATCTTTCAATCATCTTCAATAGGTTCAGAATTTAGTATAGAACAAACTTTGTTGTGCTTTCTTTTTTTCCCCAGGGTTATTATAATGTATGCTTATACAAAACAAAAAATAAAGTTTGGTTGGACTTTACATCATTTTTTCTCATACAAACATCAGATAAATGTAACATCCCACCACTATGGGACAAAAGCTATTGGAGACTCCCAAGCCTGCTTTGTGTACATATTTTTTCTATGTGCAAAAATAAAACTCAATTATTCATAATGAAAGCAAAGATCTCTCCTGTGGTCCACCAATATTCAGAGCCCTCAGCATTATAAAATCTCTTATTTTATATGGAATTTTAAAAACCATATGGTATAGGTACATAGGTGCCAACTAAATTTATGCAGAATCATTTTTAAATTCATGGTGACATAACCAGTTGGCTTAACATCTTTTCTGTAACAGCAAGAGACTGTGTATTTCTTTTAGGTTATATAAACTCAAATATATAAAAAAGGGAAGAAAAGGTAGGTCACTGTGTTTAACAAACAAAGTGCATCACTGTTAGTAAAGATCTGCACATATGCATTCATTTGTAAGTGTGAAATGGTGATGTATAGGATACATGCAATTAAATCTAAGTTAAGGAAGTGCATGGATGTAGGATAGTTGGTATTATCAAGTAACAAAGAGAAGTGATGTATGAAGAAAAATCTACAGATGGAAAAAAAACAGTTTTAATTAATAGATATTCATAAACTCACTCAGAGTAGCAGGATTGCTGTATCCCATTTTGACTCACCTGAATCAAACTATGATTTCTTCCATACTCTAGATGTATAGCATTAAAATATCAAAAAGTGAGACTATTGGCCATTTCAAAATTAATTAACTTCTATTTTTTTCCAAAAAATGTCCAGTCAGTAATCTAGACAGCTACCACTTTGTGTGCTGAACTCTGAAACAGCCTGAAAAAAATACTGCACACTAATCCATTTGATTACTTTTTGTCCTTTGTAGTTTCCGTGCAATGAGATCAGTGAAAAAACCTGGCTTCCATGGCTGAAGTTTTTATATATTATTAGTACGTTAAAATCTTCAAGCCAAAACATTCCTAAAGGAACTCTTTTTTTTCTTTTTGGACAGACCTGCCTGAATCGACAAATGAAACAAAAGATGCCAAAAGTTATCCAGGTGATCACAGTTCCTGATACTTACGTTGATTTGGGACATGGACAGGCTTTGACTACTGAAAGTTGTTATACTGCTTCTCTTTCTTAACCTCAGCAGCTAACATTTTTCAGGCAAGGGTAGCATGAATGTTGAATAACTACAAGCCTTTGGGATCTATTCCAGTGCGGCATAGCCACTTAAAAGAAACAATTGTGTAATTCCATTAAATATTTTGTCTGTAATTAACATATATCAAAGAGTCTTCCATAGGCTAATGCTAAGCATAGTGTGGGTGCAAGCTTGCAAAGTCAAATCTATCCCTGCTATCTTCTTACGAGGACTGATTATGGTGAAAGATACCCATCTGACTTTATCTGCTTTCACTCTGTCCGTGTATTTTCATTCTGCGGCTATATAAGTATGCACCCTGCAAGCAACTTACAGGATCCTAACACAGTGTTTATTGAGCTGTGTATTGAGAAACCACAAAGAGCACCTCAATTTTCTTTTGGCATTTCACTCAGTTCAGACTTTCCAACAAAATGTTAGTCTTTCAGGAAAGCATATTGCAGATCTGGCCTCATATAGTTGTTAACGATAATCTGGCATATTGATAGGAGTGTTTTGGCCTGCTGTCCTGCCTAAATCCCCAGTGAGATAATTACATTCTCCTACTCTGGATATCTTTTCCAACCCTAAAATTTCTTTATTTCTCCTCATAAACTGTTGTGGAGAACTGTGGTGTGATGGTAAGGAGCCTGGCCGATATCGCACATAATGTATTATCCATAAAAATGCTATCAGCCTCTTTGGTTTGAGGTAAATTATGCACTCCTCAATTTACAATATATGTGCTGAAATACTGAATATATGCAAAAAAGTGTCTCAACTCAGATAAAAATATTACACTATCAAGAAGTTTCTCTAATACAAAGGGAGAAAAGCCCTGGAGAATCTCTCCCTGAAAAATATAATAAGAAAAAAAAATGCTGAGGGTAACTTTCCTAGACAGAAATCTGCATAAATAGTAGAATTTCATGCAACCACCTTCTTCTGTCCCCCAAAATTCCCTAAACAAGTTAAAAAGTATTTTGAACAAGGAAAATATTTTTTTACAAAATTATTGTTTGTAAAGTCTAGGTGAGCTTCCAGGGTAAGATTTTGTAGATGCTAAAATTTCTATAGCTAACAGGCAATGTATTGTCTATTGCTCCATCTAATTCTGCTCAAACCTGATCCAAATTGTTGTTGGTATTCAGGTAAATTTATTCTTTTATTTCCAGGAAAAAATGTATAAGAAGGTAAAATATTTCACTAGAAGAGTTGTTTTGCTAATGCAGTTAAGAAGTCTTTTCTTTCCCTCTTTCCTACATGAAAAGCACTGAACTACATTTAGAAGCTTTGATAAAGGATTTTAAAGTGAATTCCTACTGCAGTAGGAATGGTTACACAGCTGAAGGAAAAAAAACTTGCAGTGGAAAAGCAATTATTTTTATGTCATAGGAAGTAACTGCAGAGGAGAGTAGCACGACAACCTCAAACACAGCAAGGCAGTTAGGTGGCAGCATACAGGTGTTTCTAAGTTCCTTTTGGGAGCCTAGATACTTCATATCTCCCACTGTTAAAAATTTTCAGTGGAAATGCATATTAGTTAGAACTAAGAGGAATACTCTTACTGGTAGTTTTCCCATTTTTATGCTACCTGCTTATTCTGGAAAATAACATCTTTGAAGCTAACTGCAGCTCTTCTTAAAGGTGATAATAAGTTTTAAAAGCTGTTGTTCAGCAACAAATTTTAGAGTAATGCAGTACATTCAAAGCTTCCACTCTAGATTGAGTAGCAGTAGTCATGGGATAAACTTGGAACTAAAAAGAATGGCTAGATAAGAAAGTAGACTACATCTTTTAAAACAGAAATTATATTTACAATTAACAATATTTTTTTTAAGATATTTCAAAAATTATGTACCTCAGCCTATATTGAAAATATGCAGCACTACTGGAATTGTATCATACTGGAAAGTTGATGTGAATAGGTAAATAAAAATTTTTTTTATTAAAAAAGTTATATAAAATCTAAAGCTGAATGATAAATATCCACAACTTTTCCCATATAAATCTTAATCCTAATATTTTGTTTCATTAGTGTTTGTATTCAGTTCATCAGTTTCTAGCTCCTCAGCATTCTTAGTTGCTTAATTTCTCCATAAAATTAATGAGTTACTATTTACCTTAGCACTTGATTATCTGATAACAAATCTTTTCATCTGCTTATCTGAGTCATCTATGAAAATCACCCATCACAGACTCACAGAATAGTTGAGGTTGGCATGGACACCTGGAGGACATCTGATGCAATTCTACTGCTCACTCCGAGCGGGTTGCCCAGGACCATGTCCAGGTGGCTCATAAGATTTCCAAGGAGGAAGACCCCACAACTGCAATCCAATAGATAAATAGTGGAGTTCTATTCTATAAGCAACAGGAACAACAGTTGGATGAATCATGCAGTAATTGTGGTAGTAAGAATAAAGGCCTGACACATGCCTCCAAAAGAATGTAGGAACAATATTTTTTTTTTCCTAAAGATCAGAGAGTAGACAGCACAGGTTTGCTAATAAAAGTCTTACATAGTGAGAAGACAGTCTTCATTCTTAGGCACCAGAATTTCATGGGCATTCCAATCTGCTTTTTGGGAAGGAATACACAGTAAATATATGGGTGGTGGTGCAGATTCAATATCAACATGCACTGCATATGCATACATTAATAAAGAATTGAAAATGACATCTCTTTCTTTTATTCAGCAGGATATTTTTTATCTACGGAGACCATCAATACCAATCTGACTTTGTTCCCAGTCTTGTCCTTTTACTAATGTAGATTTTCTATTTCAAGCAGTAGAAACTTCATCTTGTTCACAGGCCAAGTCGTATGCAACATACATTAAGAAAACTTGTTACGCAAATCTCCCACTCAAGTGTTTCTATGGATTCTGCAATTCGCAGTGACATAAAGAAGACATTACTTAAAGTAAATTATTTTTAGATCACATTTGCATTGTTTTGTAAGGGGTTAAGGAGGAATATACCAAGAGAGAACTTTTATTTTTTGTACTATGAAGAAAATAACTGCAACTAGAAAATAGCGTTTAGGAATACACTATTATTACATACAAGTCTCTTATTTATTCAAAGTTATAAATGAGATAATAGGATGATGGTAGGGCTTTGAACACTGTGGGAGAATAGCCCAAATGAAAAGCGTACGTTAATCTATGTAATACACAATACTTGCAAAATCCTTAAAATAGAGAAAATTTCTTACTTTATTATTTGGGTTACATCCAGTCAAGTGTGATAACAGCTTTTGTTCTGACAAGAGAGGAGAAAATAGCTACATGCAGTTGTTTCTTTTCCAGGTCAGGAACATAGAAAGCAATTTCTGACTTTGATTACACATTTTCTGTTGAAAGAAAAAATGATCAATTTCAGGAGCCTGTTTTTCTAGTTCTCTACACAATGAAACATCTGCTTTTACCCCTTCATTCTCCTGTTTTCAAGACAAAAATAAATAAATAAATAAATAAATAAATAAATATATTAGTAACTACAAAAAAAAAAAAAAAAAAAGAATTTATCAGATGTAGTCATCAACCAGTCTTTGGAATATTAATTTACATGTTTGGAACTCAATTCTGATCATGGTTTGTGTCTCAAATAAAAAAGGTAAAATATTCTCTGACACCCGTGCTTCTCCAGTCCCTCTGATTAGAAGCCTAGATACCATGCTGTAATCTAAAGAATGAAAAAAACAGAAGCAGAAGCATTCGTGCAATCTGCTTTGCTTCATTGGAGCACATGGGCAACACGAGTAAATCATTGCATGAGGCTAGTCTATATCCAGATTCTTGTAATGCAGAAGCATCAGCACTTCCGTGTAAGGTTTACTGATCCTGAAGAAAGTACAAGTTCATATTCAGTGTAATAGAAAGGTACACACATTCCCTGTGGCAGCAGGTCAGTAGAGAGCCTGCCCTGGGGTTTCCCCCAGCAGATACTGGTGGCATCCAGCCAGCAAGATGGCTGCACGACCCCTTAGAACCATGGCCATATATATAACAATGGGAGACAATAAAGCATCACATATCAGGATAAGCAAGGTCATCCACAGAAAGCAAGAACACTTAGTTACAACTGCAAAGCAAATCTCACAAACAAGTATCTTCTAGCTCCTTGCAGAAGCTAGAGGCAGTTTACTTGAGTTCCCAAGCTAACCCAACCCCTTCTCATATGCTAATCACCTGTCCAGAGCATGATCTGTATTCTTCCACAGAATTCTGAATTTTTTTTTCCATTTCCTGTATTTTAGCTTCAAAAGAAGAGTTTGAGGTATCTGAGTACAGATGTTCTGAAAACAGTCGGAAAGACACATGTGGACTCTGAGCATTTGCACATCAGACTACAACCTTAAGCGTAACTTGCAGAGTACAGGGAGAAATTTATTTCAGTAAATCTAAATGCATTTCCAAGAAAGTTATTTTCAGAACTGGGTAAAACATCCAGTAAAGTTGTGTCTTAAATTTATGTTAGTAACAGTCTTCTGTAAGGCCGTTGTACAGCACATCACTGCTGAAGAATAAATCTAGACTTTAGACTTGAACCCAATCTAGAAAAAGCTCCATTGCACACTAAGTACTAGGCACTAAATATATATCTATAGATGACTAATAGTAATACTGTGCTGTAGACATTAGTATATTTCTAAAGAGTAGATACAATTTCCCCTTCAGTGAGAAAGGAAAAGCTCTCTAGCAATAAGATGTCTGCCTCACATTCTTTGACAAGGATAATCCTTGATCCAGAGCTCTTAAATGGCATTGGTATTCACCTTGGTGCACATGTAACTGTGGCCTCTCTAAGCATCAAAACTCACACAAAGGATTTGCTGAGTTATTGCAGGGAGAAACAGTGTTTGATCTCCTTCGCTGTCTTTGAAGGAATTACAGTGATTATATCCTGCTTGGTGGTAATATACCAGGAGAAATGCAGAATACTGAGGGGAGGCTGAACTTGCTAGCACCTCTAAAGTTAAAAGTCTTCAGGGACTACAGGTTTAAGCTTATATTTCAGGAGAGTCAAAATCAAGCGGTGACGATTTGATCAAGAGTAGGAAAGGGTGTGAACATGCCATGGGAGCAAGATTTTATTTTCTTTTGTGATAAATAAATTTGAGACCATGAATGAACAACCAACCCACAATCTCATAGTGAAAGTAATGGCATCTATCAGCTTTAAAAATCACAGGTGATTTACCCTGGACTTAGGAAGGTATTGATTGTGTTTTCTCCCCAGTGATTTTCTGGAAAGTTAATATTTCTAATATTTGACAACGTACTAGACTTTCTTAATACCATTGTGATACAGTGATGTCAATTATAGAATCATGGAATGGCTTAGATGGGAAGGGACCTTAAAGATTATCTAGCTCTAACCCCCTGCCATGGGCTGGTTGCCACCGTCCAGATCAGATTACTAAGGGTCTCATCCAACCTGGCCTTGAGCACCTCCAGGGATGGGGCACCCACAGCTTCTCCGGGCAGCCTGTGCTAGGGTCTCACTGCCCTCTGAGTAAAGAATTTCCTCCTAACATGTAACCTAAATCTCCCCTATTCTAGTTTAAAGCCATTCCCCCGTCTTCTATCACTATAAGATTTGTAAAAAGTTGGTCTTTCTCCTGTTTATAAGCTCAAGTACTGTAAGGCCGCAGTGAGGTCTCCCTGGAGCCCTCTCCTCTACAAGATGGATAATCCCAGCTCTCCCATCATTTCTTCATAGGAGAGTGCTCCAGCCCTCTGAACATCTTTGTGGCCTTCCTCTGGACCCGCTCCAACAGTTCCACATCCTTCTTGTACTGGGGGCCCCTGGCCTGAACACAGTACTCCAGATGGGGCCTCACAAGGGCATAGCAGAAAGGGACAATCACCTCCCTTGCCCTGCTGGCCACCCCTCTTTTGATGCAGCCCAGAATACCATTGGTCTTCTGGTTAACATAATTTCTATGTCAATATGTAATGTTTTGAGTGCAGTTATGTGTTGTTTTCAAGACTATCTTCTCTCCTGTCTCTCCTGTCTCTATTCTTTTGCCTGTTATATTATTGCAGAAGCACATTCCTAATATAGAAATATTTCTAAAATTTTTACTAGGTTACCAGAGATTGAAGGAAATCAGAATAAGTGGAAGTGCTTAATACTTCTGTGGAGTCAAGGACTGTCCCCATTTCACTTTTCATTCTGCAGTAATGGTTTCCAGAGGAAATTCTGAGAAACGCTTTCAGGCAAGAGAAAGCATTGCATTTGCAGAATTTCCATAAGTTGTTTCAGGAACCTTGCTATTGTCATATACTAAATATTACAGATTACCTTTATGCACTAGCTATTATGTACTCCCCAACAGAGGAGTAGTGATTTAAATGAAGATAAACTCTGGTATGACTTCAAATACAGCCAGTAAGAATGTAGGTTTATGGGAGAAGTCTACCACTTAAAAAGAAAAATGAAAAAAAACCACAACAAAAATCTCATGTCAGACATGTTTTAAACTGGGGATATTTTAAAAGAAAAACTAGTTTTCTGTACAAGTATGTGTCTAAATATTTTACAGAGAAATAGCAGTAAGGAATGTTATTGCCATCTTACCCACACAGTATTTAATTATAGATATTTGGATTTTGCCATATTGTTAGTTAAATATTGATTTGTTCGAAGATGAACTAAAATATCGGTACTTTCTTTCCTAATTAGGATAATAACTTCTCCACATGCCAACAGCTATGAATCTACCTTCAAAAACTGTACAAGTGGAAATGTAAAAAAGTCTAAAATAACACAACATGTTGCACCTAAATAATGATTTATGAATTAGAAGTAGTAAAGTAGCTGTACTATTTCATCTCTTTGCCTCCATTTTTCCCTATTGGGAATGAAGTGAGAGTACTTGATAGCTTATATTTATTTTAGAGTTCTGTATTCCAGTTTGCCACAAGTAAGTTTTCGTATAACGGCAGGAAAATGTCCAGTTATAGATTCCTCACTGCCAACAGCGATGTTCTTGGGATTACACAAAAAAAAAGAAATGCTGAACTGATGAGGAAAGCCAAGGGTCTCTTGCTCTGACTGAGAAGCAGCATGCTATCTGTGGCATATTAAATAGTTTAGCAATTGAGAAATATTCATAATTAATATTTGGTGTATGTGCTCTATGGATGAAGAAGAAACTCCTATTTTCATCACAATCAGTTTCTCAATTTTTAATCAACATTAATTTAATGTTAAAATCTGGTTTTCTATATCATACTGTTGTGAGAGATATCATGTTAATTTCTGCTGACTGTTCTCTGATAAGTGAGTTTAATGTGCAACTTTTCTCCCTCATCTAAAAGAAAAATTTCTACTCAGAACATATTTATTCTTCCTTCAGCTTTCATCTTAAATGCCACAGCATCATTTTCCTGCAGCCAAAATAAATGCCATCTTTCAAAATAATTCTCTTTGTCTTTTTACTATCATGTTCTTATTACACTAAAAATAAGGTATTTCTTTCATCCTTTAAAGATCAACCCTGGCGAGATAGTATTCCTTCTACCTGATTAGTACCGTTAAGGTGACCATCGATATTTTTTACTATTTGTTAGAGAAATATATATAAATGGTTTATTTTATACAGAATCATAGAATCATAGAATTAGCTAGGTTGGAAAAGACCTACAGGATCATCCAGTCCAACCATCCACCTACCACCAATAACCCCATAAACCATGTCTCTCAATGCTATATCTAAATGTTTCTTGAACACCTCCAGGGATGGTGACTCAACCACCTCCCTGGGCAGCCCATTCCAGCACCTGACCGCTCTTTCAGAAAAGTAGTGTTTCCTAATGTCCAGCCTAAATCTCCCCTGGCGCAACTTGAGGCCATTCCCCCTCATCCTGTCACTAGTTACAAGAGAGAAGAGGCCGACCCCCAGCTCACTATGACCTCACTTCAGGTAGTTATAGAGAGTGATAAGGTCTCCCCTGAGCCTCCTCTTCTCCAGACTGAACAACCGCAGCTCCCTCAGCCGTTCCTCATAAGGCCTGTGCTCCAGACTCCTCACCAGCTTCGTCGCCCTCCTCTGAACACGCTCCAGGGCCTCAGTGTCTTTCTTGCAGTGAGGGGCCCAAAACTGGACACGGTTCTCGAGGTGGGGCCTCACCAGGGGCCCCATATATAACATATATTAATATGTGTGTATATACATTGTTATAAATACAGACTGAGAAACTTGGCACACGGGCCTTTAAGTTAATAAGGAGCGTCCATTTTTTATCCTACAAAAGGATACATACAAGGCATATCTGAGTCTTAAGTTATCCCTCCATTTTTTCTTTGAGAATGTTTTGCATAAATCTCCACATAAGAATTGACACTTCATAGAGACTTTTCAAAAGTTTTTAAGAGGGAAATAATTTGTTTCAGTGTTTCAGTGCCACTGTTTAATCACATATTAATGGATGCAGAGAATATCTTATATGTTTTTTTTTTCTCACTTGTAGATTTCTACTAAGTCAACTAATCTGATTCAGAGAAGTAGAATTTTCTTTGCATATCGTGTATTGCAAAGGATTACATTACATGAGTTTCAAGGAAGGTGGAAATGCAAACTGCATTTTTGTATTAATAAAGAGATGTTAATTCCTCTGCTTTGAGGTGATTAGCATCAGTCTTTTCAAGTTCTGTGAGTATATTAATTTTAAGAACATGGATAATCTCATAAAGATTATTAAAAAGGCACAAATATTTTCAGTGCAATTGTTACACATCTGCTTGGAGCACCACGAATTTTGAAGTTCTTATTTCTTTAGAGTTTTACTATTCAATTTTGAGTTATTTTGCTTGCTTTTAAAAATTATATTACACTTCCATAGATGAATTTGCATTTGGATCCCTGAGTCCATACGAAGAATTTGAAATAAGGTACAACCAAATCATCACAAACTAATCCCTTGGAACAGCCTATGAAAACTTAAAACCAGGTTAATTCTATTTGCTTATATTGTTGTAGGTTAAAAGTTTATTGCCATGTGTAGAATATTAAATGCTGTATTTCACATAGCTATTCTAAAATATAGCACTGTCCGTTTCGTTTTAAAATCAATTCTGCTGGAATTGTAATTAACTTGCAATGAACTATTAAAGTGGATTGAAGAAATTAAATACTAAAAAAACTGTGGATGCTTCAGGGTATCTAATTTTTATCTTTACCTGTACTTCTTCCACTGGAAAGAAAAGTTCTTCTAGGTACATATGTGAATCATAATACTTGGCCTCATATTATTTAAGATAAATTGGATTACTTTAAGTGTATAATTTTGTTTGGTGTATTTTGAATCCAGAGACATCAATTTTCACTCAGTTGAAGTTACAAAAGTCAAACACACATAAATCACTTATTATATAACACAAATCTGTTCAAATGAGTAATCATATATAATGAAAAGCAGGGACTAAAAAAAGGCTCTAGGATAAAGTGAAGTTTGCAATGAAACCGTACGTAATCCCGATCTAGAACGTATGCTTCTCATCCTTTAGGGAAGTCATTTTCAAACTTCAAAGTAAAAAGCCAGGACTAGTTTGAAAATAATGCAGTAGACTCAAAAATAATATGGCTCATTGGAAAGCAGTACAACTATTCCAATTTGAACTCAAAGTATTTTAACTTTTTTATTGGTGGATTTTTTTTTGCTGTTGTTGATTTGTTTGTTTTTACTAAACAGTCATTAGAGTTATCTCTAATTCACAGCAGGAAGTGTCAATGTCTGGTAAAATCAAGGAGTTATACAGCTAAGAAAAACATTCAGGCCAATACAGGTCTGATACATGGTCACATGTATCACGTGTTAACATACTCAGTGTACTCTTAGTGTTAGTTTGGATTTAGAACAAATACAGAGGTTGCTCTTATCAGAATTTGCACTGAAGACACTTCAAAACAAGTGATGACTTGTACTTTTTGCTCATTTCATTGATTAGATTGAAATAAATTGGTATTTTAGCAATTTCATTATTGGTCAAAATTAGTGTTCCTCTTCACATTATCTCTGGACAGATTTCTTCAAATACAGAGACACCGAAAGCATTATAGAAATACTGAATCATTTCTCAGTATTCTTATATTAATTATGTGAAACAATATCTGAAGTTTGTTTATAGAACATGACAAAAGGCACATGGTGCCTACATTTTCATTGGTGTAGGCATTGTTTTCATTTTGGTAACGTATATTTGGGTGGTACTGTGCTCAATGAGGTTCAATTTGTAGTTTCTGTTAAAACTGAAAGTTTTGTTTTTATTTATTTATTTTATTTGCTCCTTAACGTATCTTCTCCATGTATTACTCTCACTCCTTCTAGTCAATATATTTTTCGGTGTTAGAAAAAAAAATGTCAGCATGAGTTTTGTTAAACTAGAGTGATACAACAGAGCAGGACCCATGAGATCAGTACACGCTGATAAAGCAAGAACGAAATGCCTTCGTAAAACTAAAACTGGACTGTCACTCTCCTAACAGTGATATGTAATAAACACTTGAAACAGAATTACAGAATGTTTGAAGTTGGAACAGAGCTTTGGTAGTTATCTTACACTTGTAACTCAAGTGTTTTACATGAAGATACACAATTAATTGTATTGTGCACCATTTCACAATTTTGGCTAGGCTCTTGACGAGCCACACTGATATTTCACCTGATCTATTTATTGTTCTACAACTTTGGGCTTGTTCCTTATAATTAAGAAAGGATAAATCTTACCTGGTAATAATAATACATATATTGCCCTACTAAGTTTCAGTTTGGTATAAATTCATATACTTTCTGCTTACTGCTATTCGCAAATAAATTCACAGCCATATTGCCAATAGAGTTTCCATAGTCTGTTTTACGTACATAGCGAAGTTTCTCAGGTACTCTATAAAACATAACAAGAAAATATTTATGATTTCTTGCAAAATTTTCCAAATTCTTATGCAAGAGGGCTTATCAACCAACAAAATCAATTACGTATAGCCTAACATTGATGGATGAATGATCCACTCAATCCTGGTCATGAAGATCCGGTTAATGATACCTCACAAGTAACAGGTTTTCAGTGGGCTGAAAGAAGATTTACAGAATTATAGAATTAGCAAGGTTGGAAAAGACCTACAAGATCATCCAATCCAACCATCCACCTACTACCAATATAACCCCACTAAACCATGTCTCTCAACACAGCGTTTAAATGTTTCTTGAACACCTCCAGGGATGGTGACTCAACCACCTTCCTGGGCAAATTGCATGTAGTAGATGGTAACTTCTTCTCCTATAACTATTATTGTTTTTATTGAAATTTGAAATTTTTTCTGCCCCCAAATATCTTTAATTTTATTTAATATTTCCATTTTTATATCTGATACCACGTGTTAAGACAACCTGATGTGCCCTCCTGGGCACTGAAAACAATAGGCTGAAAACATTGCCATGTGGTACTACTGTTGTGAAAAGTGTTTTCTTACACATGGCTGAAATTACACATGACATCATATACTTTATAAGACAAAAATATGAAAATTGCAAGAAGTTATAAATAAAATATACCACTAGCCTTCTTGCTTTTCAATGATTAAATGGTTAGTTTACAACTGTAAGTCCAGAAACTCAAGCAACAGGAAAAGAAAAGAAAGAGATGGTGGTGGAAAATGAAATAAATCTTATCCATGTGAGAAAAACAAAAACAAAAACACAAAAATGTTTAAAAAAAAACTGTTGTCTTTATTTTAAAGAATTTTCCTGTTACATAAATGACAGAAAAAGGAAATCAGACAGGTTAGCTTGTCCAACTTTGTCTTTTCTAAATTTCAGGCAGACTGATTGTAAACAATTGTGACAGATATCTTTAACAAGAAACTGAAATAATTAATCTCATTTCCATTACAGATAGAAGATAAAGACATTTATTATATTCCAGACATTTTCTTGGAAGTAGTACAGACATGTATTTCTTTTTATGTTTGCATACAGGACCCAGAGCACACACCATTCCTAACCTCGATTTAACCCCACTGAGCTGACAGAGGAAAAGGGAGCTGGGCTGCAGGATAAGGTGGCTTGTTGCACCTAATTTCAATTTCAGAAAAAAAAAATAAAGAGATTTGGGAAAAAAAAAAAAAAGCCATCTTGATGCTGTGCCTATACAGGTGCCTCAGCCATCAGCACGAGAACATCTCTACAAAGGCTGGGGAAATGGAAGAAGCAAATCCATGAAAGACAGGAAGGCACAAGAGTGAGACTGTCAAGGGCACAAGGGTAATCTCCTCTCCAATCTTTCTGCTATAAAGGAGGGGAAAAGAAGATATCAACTGCAGAGAGTAAAGTATGTTCTTCTATGCTACTCATGCAATCAGTAGGCATGTGTTTATTTTAGGGGTGTAGCTCAAGATGGTGAAACAGTGGAAGGTAATTATTTTCCAGCTGGGAAATATTAGGCTGACCTCAAGTAGCTGCAAAATGAATATAATATGCCATAAGGCTTTATACCATCATAACCATCACATTACAAAAACTCACTCGTCTTTTGCTCTGGAGACTGAATTAAAGACTGCTTTATTGCAAATGATTTGCAATATCTATATATGAGAGATGCCTGCAGTTTAAACCATTATACTCCAAGTCCACTGAGTCAGAACAAACTTTCTTTTTATAGTGGTAGGCAATACACAGAAAATGGAGAAGAAAAATAAAATAAAATTGGACAATTTTTTCTCTCTTTTTCTTTCTTTTCTGAATTAGCTCATGTTGTCCATGGATCACTGGCATTGCTGTTCATAAAATGGCATTCTTTCTCACTATTCCGCTTAAAAATAGTTACTTTGGCTGTTGAATTGCAAAGAATATTGGCAGTGTTCCTGTCTAAAATTTCAAGAAACCTCTCTCTTTCACTGCTTGGATGAGAAATAAATAGAACAGGCTGAAAACCAAATAATAAAAATTAAGCAGATCTGTGTGGTGTGGAGACTGCTGAAATGGCAGAAGTCTGTCCTCAGTTTTCTATGCATATTATTCTTCAGTTACTTCAATCTTAAATAATTCAATTTCAGAACAATATTTCGTCTCCTTCTGAGAAGCTCAATAATGCCAGATGTTTTCACTTTGTGCTCTTTGAACACTTGAAGTCTATTAAACATTACTGTTTTATTAAGCCAAGTATTAATAGATAAGAAGACAAAAGATCCACTTGAATTTTAGGAGGACTCATTTTCTTCAAAGTTTTGTTGTTGCTCTATTAGCAATGGAGCAGCTCATTTTGAATTAAAACTGTAGCAAGAAACTTTTCTTTCAACAAGGGCCATACAGCATGATATAACAGTTTACGTTTCATTTTACCTTATTTTTTCTCATTACTATTCTGATGTTACCTATAAAACAATGCATGGCTGAATTGACATACAGTGTTAATAATGTCAAATATTGAAGATATATGATAAAGAGCTCATAACTGGAATAACATTCCTTTGAAAATTTACATTTCTGCTTACAAAGTGAAGATGATGTACAAGGCAGCTAGGAAATAAAACACAATTTTCCCATACTCTGGGATAGTCATTCAACAGTTAGGTGTCTGTACAAAAGGGAGAGAGATGATTTATGCACATTTTCATTTTCTTCTCTGAAGTATTCTTTATTTTTATTATATGAGATTTTCATTATAACTTAATATTAAGTATTGTGATTCCATCAAAAATAAAAGAATGACATCTTGAACTAAGAGAATGTTAATTATGTGTACAGTGTTTGACAGTCACTAAAACTTTCTGTCTGCGCTTGGTAAAGAATGCATTGACTGAAATCAACAGGAGACAATCAACAACACTTTGTGGAGAGATTTTACGTTCAAAAGCATACACAGAATCATAGAATCACCAAGGTTGGAAAAGACCTACAAGATCATCCTGTCCAACAAGATCATCAGTATTTCCCCAGTAAACCATGTCCCTCAGTATAACATCTAAATATTTCTTGAACACCTCCAGGGTTGGTGACTCCACTACCACCCTGGGCAGCCCATTCCAGTGCCTGACTATTCCTTTGGAGAATAAATTTTTCCTAACATTCAACAGGAATCTCCCCTGGCACAATTTGTGGACATTCCCTGTAGTCCTATTGCTAGTTATGTGGGAGAAGAGTCCAACTCCCTCCTTGCTCCAGGGCCTCAATTTCTTTTTTGTAGTGAGGGGCCCAAAACTGAACACAGCACTCAAGGTGAGGGCTCCCCAGAGCTGAATACAGAGGGATGATCACTTCCCTGCTCCTGCTGGCAACATTATTTTGATACAAGCCAAGATGCCATTTGCTTATTTGGCCACCTGTGCACTCTGCTTGCTCACATTTCAGCTGTCTGTTGACTAACATCTTGAAATCTTTCTCCTCCGCGTAGCTTGCCAGCCACTCTTCCCTAAGCCTGCAGCAATGCATGGAGTTGTTCTGACTTAAGTGCAGGACCTGGCACTTGGTGTTGTTGAAGCTCATCCCATTGGCCTCAGCCCATCAATCCAGCATGTCCAGATTCCTCTATAAGACATTCCTATCCTCAAGCAGTTTAAACTTACTGAGGGTGCACTCAATTCCCTCATCCAGATCACCAATAAAGATATTAATCAGATTCAGCCCCAATTCTGACCCATGAGAGACACTACTCATGACCAGTTGGCAGCAGGATTTAGCTCCATTCACCACCACTCTCTAGGCCCAGTAACTTTTTTACTCAGAGAAGAGTACACCTGTCATGACCCTACCATGTCCAACTCATGGCCTGACAGCTGCACCAAGAGACTACTACAGGAGACAGAGTTAAAGGCTTTACTAAACTCTAGAGAGACGACATCCACAGCCTTTTCATAGAATCATAGAGTCAAGGATCGTAGAATTAGCCAGGTTGGAAAAGACCTACAAGATAATCCAGTCCATTTTCCTAAATGATGAGCCCTGGATGCCCAAGAGCATCAAGTTGGAGGACTGTGACTACCATAAAGATAAACTTCCACACAACTCTGAACTTGTGCAGGATTCTCTGCTCCAGCTGGATGCATATAAGCCTATGGGGGCCAATGTGATTCAACCCAGGGTACTCAAAGAGCTGGCTGATGTCATTGTGAGATCTCTCTCAAATATTTTGCAGTCGTCTTGGGAATCCAAAGAGGTCTTATTCAGCTGGAAACAGGCAAAGGTTGTCCCAGTTTTCATTAAATCATAGAATGACTTGGGTTGGAAGGCACCTTAAAGATCATCTAGTTCAAACCCCCCTGCCATGGACTGGTTGCCACCCACTACAACAGGTTGCCCCGGGCCCCACTGAACCTGGCCATTGATGGGGCATCCACACCTTTTCTGGGCAACCTGTTCCAGTACCTCACCACTCTCTGAATAAAGAATTTTCTCCAAATATCTAATCAAAATCTCCCCTCTCTTAGTTTTAAATCATTCCCCCTTGTCCTATCACTGTCTACCCAATATTAAAATTTGATCTCCCTTCTGTTTGTAAGTTCTCATTCAGTACTGGAAGGCGCAATGAAGTCTCCCTGGAGCCCTCTCTTCTACAAGATGGAAAAGCCCAGCTCTCTCAACATTTCTTCATAGAATAGGTGCTCCAGCCCTCTGAGCATCTTTGTGACCCTTCTCTGGACCCACTCCAACAGCTCTACATCCTTCTTGTACTGGGCCCCAAGGTCTGGCCACAGTACTGCTGATGGGGCCTCACAAGGGGATAGCAGAGGGGGACAATCACCTCCCTTGCCCTGCTGGCAACCCCTTTTTTGATGCAGTCCAGGGCACTGTTGTCCTTTCAGGCTGCAGAGAGCACATTGCTGGCTCATGTCCAGCTTTTCATCCACCAGGACCCCCAAGTCACTCTGTGCAGGGCTGCTTCTCTCAAGGAGCTCTTAACCCAGTCTGTACACATACCTGGGATTGCCGCAACCCAAGTGCAACACCTTGCACAAGGCTTGATTGTACCTCATTAGGTTCACATGGGCCCACTTCTCAAGCTTGTCCTGGTCCCTTTGGATGGCATCTTGTCCTTCTGTTGTATCACTTCAACCACTCTTCTTGTTGAATGCGCCAGGCGTGGCTACATAGATTTATAGAATCATAGAACGGTTTGGGTTGGAAGGGACCTTTAAGATCATCTAGTTCCAACCCCCTGCTTCAGGCAGGGACACCTGCCTCTAGACCAGGTAGCTCACAGCCCCATCCAGCCTGGCCTTGAATGACTCCAGGAAGGGGGCATCCACCACCTCTCTGGGCAACCTGTGCCAATGTCTCACCACCCTCACAGTAAAGAATTTCTTCCCAAAGAAGAAGCTGACTCAATAGCAGGACAGTTACGACCCTACAGAGTGTGCAAAAGATTAGTGTTTATCACGTAATGTAAAACATGGTATGAATTAAGTGAAACTGATAAAGAAAACTTCTTAATGTTATATTTTATAACTTAATGTAAACAGGACTTTTAATAGTGGATTTATGTGAGACTGAACATGAGATCCTCTGTTGTCTCAAGCATGAAAGCTTTGGTTTTATCCTTCCCACTACGTACGATGACAATGGACAATGTTGAAATTTAACATTTGAGCGTTGTAATTCTGATATCCTGCTAAATGGTTTTGGCCAAAAAATCTCTAAACACAGAATCTCTAAATAATTTTATTTTCAATAACTAAAAAATATTCTAAAGAAATGCCATTCTATTTTTTTAATATCAAATATTTGATTCCTGAGTTGATTTTGCATATTTAATAAGAAATGAGTTATACACGCAAAGTTATATAGTGAAATGAAAAGTTCATATATTTTTATTTGCAAGGAATAAAACTAAAATGCCGTGTATTTTCCTCAAAATTACTACATGTATTTTCAAAATCTATACTGTCAAATCTGTCATATTTCCTCAGAGGTTTTGCTGTTTAGGGAGTAGTATTTTACAACAGAAAAAAGAAATGTCTCGCTGTAATTCTCTATTATCATGTACAGTGCATGTTTAAAATTAATGTTTCCTCCTATCTGATTTTTTGTGTGTTCATTAGCACATCTAATAATCTTGATACATTAATATTTTACAGTATGAGTATTTTCAAATGGCAGTTGTTGTCATTATGAGAATGTTTACTAATCTCTGATTTATATATATTTTTTTGTCATGAAGGAATTTAGAGTTGACAAAGTACACTATATTACTGTCAGTGGAAACAACATAGCTGTCTATTTTCAGACTTTCAAGCATTTCTAATTTGTCAGCTAATGCATTTAATTTATAACCTAGATAAGTTAATTTTCAGTGTGATTGTTTTAGTCTTTCTGGTTAAGTCTGTTTTGGATACTGATTTTGAGTAAACTCTGAAGGCACTGAAGCCAGCAGAGGTGTAATGTACTTGTGAGGAATAAGGCCTGCAAAAGCGCTGCTTTGCACCTTCTCCAGCCAAGCAGCAAGGCAAGCCATGCCTGTTAACTCCCTACAGGTCCCCTTCCTGGTGGGTGAATGCTGGACCAGTGGTAGTAAGAGGTTTTCCTTGGTGCTGATCTAAGAAATGCAGAACAGTTGTCTGACATTTAAAGACTTAATTTACTATTAGCAGTGGAATAAATGATCAAGTCCTCCACATCAAGGAGAACTTAAAAATTCTGATTCTTTCCCCACAGAAATTACACTTTACTGCTCCTTTCCATGCAAGACTGATCTTAATCTGTCTAACTTCAAAAACTAATGCTGAAGCTCATCAGAAAGCAGATGCTTGGCATTTCCAGCCGTGTATAACCTGCAGAAGTTCAACACAATTTCAAAAATTGTTATGCTGCAAAACATGCCTGTCAGCTCAACTGACCTTTAAGCTTCACTTCACGTTCACTTTAGGATTAATTATTCAGTTTCTTGTGTTTGTGAATCATACTATATCCTGAGGATGTATTGGAGATGGTACCTGGTTTTCCTTTCCATGTTCTGCTCAACTATCTACATTGTAATAGTATGACAGCACATAGAGCCGCAGTAGCATGGCATAGCAGAAGGATGACAGAAAACACAAAACTTGCTTGTATTTGTTACAGTCAGGAAAACAAAAGCAGTAGGCTTTTATTAGAAGGCACTGGAGAAGCCCAGATAACAGTTTACTTATTAATTTTCACAGAGAATTATGCAATTACTCTCTAGAAATGTCTCTGTAGTAATATATGTATTCAAGTACAAAAATATTTTAAAAAAAGACATCATCATGTCAATGGTGTAACAGAATTTGACATTTCTCTTAAAACTTTTGAAAACCAGGAAGTTATTTATTTAAGAGGAGTTATCTAATTTCAAATAATAATAGTAATAATGAACAACAAAGAAGAAAATATTATTGTAGTATTGAAGCATTGAATATTTTTCTTATTGAATGATTTGTGAACAATATCTGCCTTAATATCCCGCATATTAAACAAATAGTTACTGCCACAAAAAATAAAAATTTAAAAATTAAGAAAAAAAAGTGATACAATGAAACTGGTACAGATGATTTTATAATTGCTCTAAGAGTAACAGCATTGCATTTTTCAGTCGTACGTGAGATGGGAAGTTTTTCCCTGAGTCCATAAAAAATGACCTAATTTCAGTTTTAGTGCAGGGAAAAAGGTGAACTGATTCCTGTGCTATGTCTAAGGTTTCCCTTTGTGGATCTGCCAGATTAAAGTCTTCTCAGCTGAAGCAGTGAGCTTGGAAAGTGGCACTTTTTCTTAGCCCTCTTCCCCGCTTAAGAAGTAGAGACTTCACTTTGAATTTTCCAAATTTCAAGAGCCCCACAACCATATTTTAATCTTTTAAAGCACGCTGTCTCAACTGAGGAGTCCAGCAGCATGCCCTCAAGTTGGCTGATGTTCAGCAATCAATACTGAGTGTTATCAAGCAATCAATCCAAGTGTTATCAAGAATTTAATTTGTGCAGGATTTCTTCTCTTCTTTTTCTTCTGCAGACAAAGAAATAATCTTGTCTTTTATTGTGATATTAATTTTCTTCAAGTCGTAATTACAGATTTGGACATGTAAATATGTGGCTTTGCTTTTTAAAATTGAACAATGTTTCAGCAGTGAATGACTTCATGTAACATCAAAATCAATTTTGAGGGTACAGAACTGCAATCTGATGGCAGAAAAGCCTTGACAACTCTTTTTACTTGTATGATAAAACTGAGAAAATGCTTTGATTTTACACTTTTGTATTGTACACTGTTGTATTGTTGTTCACTGCTAATGTTTTGTTTCTTTCAATTGTTCATTTGTACTGTTAAAAAAAAAACAGTAAAGCAAGGCACTCAGTAGACTTACATATGTAATATTTCTTGTTAGCATGTGGCAGTAATTTAGGATAGCTGAATAATTTTAGGAGGAATGAAAAAAAAATCAATATTTCTGAGTATGATCTTTTTATCTCTATTTTCTCTGAATTAGTCTTCTCCCATATATCTCTTCATAACCTCTGTTCCATTGTTCCTTAGATAAAAAAAATCATTAGGGAAAAAAATTGGCAGCGAACACTAGGACATTTTAGAGTTTTATAAGAAATAAGACAATAAAAGTAAATATTTTGAAAGCTAGCAATAATTTTCCCTGCGCTTGACCAGCTTGAAAAACTATAAATATATTACCTGCATATATTGGCAAATGGAGACATATGCTGTCTGATGAAAATGAAAGGTTTACTATCATTTTGAAAGACTTAAGCTGCTACATTGGTGCTGTCAGACAAACACTGTGCTATAGGAAAACTCCTATTAACAAACACTGTAGTTTCCAGTCATTCCCTTTGATACGGCATGCATTATCTGGATTAAATAGCTTTTATTTAAATAAAATTTTATAGGTATAGGTATGATATCTTATGAAATTTAAAGTGAGAAGAAACAATAGAAGTTTTTAATCGCAGAATTCTGTCCTCTCTACAACTCATCAAGTCAAGAGTAAAAAATGAACATAAATTATGTTTAATGTAAGGCTATTTTTTTTTTAGCTCAAAGCACTGTTTCCCTTGTTTGCAATTTTTCCACCTGAAAGTGACTTGAAACACTTTAGATAACACAAAAATAATCTAATTCTCTGGGCTCTGACGCACATTTCTTCACTTGGGTTAAAATTCTATTAAATAAATTGTAGGGCTTGGTAGCACAGAAGAGATGCTTGCTACAATTTTTTGTTTGACATCCTAGAAAAATAACTCTTGTCTTACAATATAAAACTGTTGGTAAAATCAGAAAATGAAGAATTTCCATTATCACATCAATTTGGTGTTTTTCTTTCCTACAAAACTGAAAGTGCAGGAGGTAATGATTAGGCAAACAAAAGAAAACAACTGAAAATATTATGCTATTAAAACAGTAGGATGAAAGACTACCTTCAAGAAATCTACCTAAAAAGAATTCATCACTGCAGGCAAAGAGGCATGGGATTCTTCCAGGGCATAGGAGACATGACGTGTTTTTAATCTAAAGGAATTCAAAGGAAGATCTTTATTTTCTAAGGGACTATTCTGCATATTCAGAAATAGAGTTTCCAGAATCATTAGTTTGAACTACTTAATATACTTCAATTCCACTTTGCACAAAATGTATTTAAGAATCTTTGATGTCCAGATTATAAACAAAAAGAAGAAATCTCAGACTTTCTGCTTCCTTATGTGCTTTTTATGAACATTATGGCTAACATGCATAAAATGGATTTGATTTTATATTCAGTGCTTCTAGCACAGTAGTTACATGATTCTATACTGAACAGATTGAAGTCTAATTTACAAAACTCAGTGGATACTCCATAGACAAAAACAGTAAGTGCTAAATTCAGTCATGTCTGTAAAGACTGCAGTAACATACAATATATGCTGTGATACTGTGAAATGTTTAGTGTGTACTTTGAAAGATTTATATTCCTTCTTGAGCACAAGGGAAGTACCATTTCCTGGACTTGCTGACATAGGTCAGCAACAGTGAATATAAGGGTTTTCATTGCAGAATGAATTAGAGTTTTTTACACTCTCTTTCTTCTTAGTTTTCAATGTCCTTGACAAACTGAGGGAGAAGAAACCTGTCATAGGCTCATTATGTTTGCAATTGTATACGGAAACAAATAAATGTTATATATTATTACCATAATATAAAAATTACACAATTGTAGAAAGATACATGATAAATTATATATATAATTTCTATATGAAATTACATCTAGAAAGGTATATGCTCTGTCATAAAATAGACACTAACATTTATGAAAGAGTTCTTCAACAAAACAATTTTTAAAATATTGCCTTTTATCACCTAAATGCTGGAGATTTTTACGTACTATTCCAATTCTTTCATTCATATAGATCACTGAAGACACAACAACGAAAGTTGTGCAAATGTAAGAAAATCTACAATGTAATTAAAAATTGTTTCAAAGCCTTCCAAGGGGCGGTATATATTTTATTTTTAAGACATAATTGAGGAATGATAGGACCTTAGGAAAATAATGGTTTTCTGTGAAATAACGTGCCTAGATAAGTGAGCATTGGTGCTCTGGAGGGAGTGGATGGTTTTGGTTGGTATTTCCAATCCTGTATAAATTAAAGCTTGTATTTTCACATCTTCTCAAAATGTCATTTGAACTGTGTACAGCAGACGGTTCTCAGTTTCTAGCTGATTAAACAAATTTCTTCTCCAGCTGAAGTGGTTTTCTCAGACTTATTATCCTCTTGAGCTTTTCATTTCTTCCTATGCAGTTAGTCTACCAAACTCTTCCTAGATGCTTCCAGCACTTCAGCTGTGATATCCATCAGGCACAAAGATCTACTTCACTCCAAAAAAAATCTCATCGTGATATCTACTGAAAAAATGTTAATAATTAGTACTGTAGAATAGAAGGAAAGAAGGTAGAAGATGCTGGATTTGCTGAGCTTTCTTATTTAAAACAGGTTACCCAGAAAAGCTATGGATGCCCCATCCCTGGAGGCGAGGTTGGATGGGGCCCTGGGCAGCTTGACATAGTAGGGACAACCAGCCCATGGCAGTGGCTTGGAACTAGATGATCTTTGAGGTTCCTTCCAACCTAAGCCATTTTCTGATTCTATGATTAGAAGGTATTGCAGAGTGAGCAGAGTGACTTTGGACTGCATCTTCTGATTTATAAAAACATCATTCTCTGGATTATTGAAATTAATCAGGAGTAATGTGCAATAGTTTTCTGCTCAGGACTACTACACCTAGCACTCAGACCTCTCGTTCTACTTGCTAGGTAGTCCGAGTTCATTAACATTCACCCGTATGCAATATGAATCCCTGTGTAGTTGGTATTAGGCTTTTTGTTTTTCCAGGTTGACCTTTTCTTCTCTCTGGTTCTTCCCTATGCATCCCAATATGTATGCCTCTAACTCCCTAGAAACCTCCCATAGTTATTACACAATCCCTGACTGCTCTTTCCCCTGCATACTATTAACCCATTAGTTAACAACACCTTACAGTTTGTATATTGTTCTGATGAGAGAGTTTACTCACTTGACTTTTGTCTGGCTTTGTGTCAAAATAAGTGAATCCCTCTCCTTTGATAGCTTTAGGAGCAGCCTATTCCACATGCTCTAAAATTCACTGATCAGATCACTAAGCTTCTTCCAGATGCCAAAGGTCTTCCATTTCTTAACAAGACCTTCTGTGGAATGTCATCAGCCTTTGACGAGACAACAGGAATGACCACAGAAATATCACATTTGATTGTGTGATTCCACATGAGGAAACAGATGCTTTGTAGCAGCTATCAGTGGTTTACATTTGAGACACTTGTCCATTGTGTTCTTTTTATAGAATAACTTTCAAATTTTCTGGTTTGGGACAACATGTGAATATAAGAGGCACAATATGTCTGTCCCTTGCCTTTGAAGGAACTTAATTCTTCATTATCATCAGAGAAAGTTACTTAACCTGACAACTTCAGAAGGTTTTATAGGAGAAGAGAGACTTACAAAGATTACAACAAAATAGTGAGGCAATGACTTTTTATATCCATTACTGAAAGTTATGGCCTGTATTCTCTCTTTCCTACATTTTATGTTTGGCCATGAGAACGTGTTTTAGATATATTCCACATCTTCTTTTAGCCATCTTTTACGTCTGTTAAACAGCTTGGTGTTTTACACATCTTGTGAAGATTTGGCTTCATAGTGATGACCTCTTGAAATCTACTGAGATGTCCTTTCATATCATTATGAAATGATATGAAAGGCCTCTTCTCTCTTGTTACTAGTGACAGGACGAGGGGGAATGGCTTCAAGTTGCGCCAGGGGAGATTTAGGCTGGACATTAGGAAATACTACTTTTCTGAAAGAGTGGTCAGGCGCTGGAACGGGCTGCCCAGGGAGGTGGTTGAGTCACCATCCCTGGAGGTGTTCAAGAAACGTTTAGATATAGCGTTGGGAGACATGGTTTAGTGGTGTTGGTGGTGGTAGGTGGACGGTTGGACTAGGTGATCTTGTAGGTGTTTTCCAACCTAGCTCATTCTATGATTCTATGATTCTGTGATTATTTTATTATTTTGTTACATTTCAAAAGTCAAATTTACATTCACAGTTATGTTAATATTATTTAAAACTATGGCCAATTGATTCTTTTAACATTCCAAACAAGCACATTCACGTTTTATCTGTTTGTGTGCATGAACTACATTTAAGGAGATTACAAATACTAACATATAAGCAATTTGCTTTTTAAGGTCAGTACTTAATAATTATCTGTCAGAGTAAGTTCTACTAGCCTGTGTGTGTCATATTAATCTCATTATTAATAAACCTATTATCTACAGAAGGTTTCATTGATGTACAGGATGTTCTAGAAATCCTGTTTAGACAAGTCAACTATATTGCAGTTTTTTCTCTTCATTGTTCTCTGGAAAAACGTTGAAGGAGCATTTAACCTTATTTTCTACTGTGACAATGTTGTTTTATTCCCTGAGCAGAACACAACCATATGTACAAACAGAAGCCAGATGTAATTCCCAGAACTTCAGGTAAAGCAAGATCAAAATGCATGGTGGAGAGATAAATTTTGCTGTTATGTATGATCATATCTGTGGGATGCTCCAAAAATAATGCCTCCTATATTATTATTTTGGTCCATGACATCAGAGGCGAATGTTGGTGGTATGGCAGTAGAGGCTGAACCTTCCCTCCAGTATTCTGTTACATTTTTTTGTTGTGCAACACAGGGCAGCAGAGGAGCAGTCTGACAGAATGGTGTCTGACATGGAAGTGTATATGAAGCAAAGGTTTCTCACTGAATTTCTCTATGCAGAAAAAATAGCACCCACTGATATTCACTGACATTTGCTGAATGTGGTGCATTTCAGCAATGGCAACAGCAACATGCAAGACAAATCATGTTCTGGATGGCCTAGCAGAATTTTGCAAGTGCTGACATTCAGGCTTTTGTTCACCTCTCGAAAAAATGCAAAGCTAATTGTGTTTGAAAAAGAGTTTTTCGTAGCTGAGAATTTGCTCTCTCAAAAATTATTATTATTATATTTTTATTATAATTATAATTTTATTATTATTATTTAATTTTATTATAATTATATTATTATTATTATAGTTATTGTGCTCTTTGTATCTGTTGTAGTTTCCTCAGAAATTAAAAGGAGGCATTACTTTTGGAGCAACACATAATGAAGTGAGTAGACCTCAGAGAGATAGAAGAAAGACGAAATAAAGCATTTTCATATTAGAACTTTGTCTCTATTAATTAACTTGTGAAGTTTCAAGGTCTCAAAACAGTGATGACAAAATTTCCATCAAAGTAACTGGTATTCCTCTATTTTTGTTTACTTTCATTGGGATTTATTTTTTCTTTCAAGCTCATATTCTGGTAGGGAAAGATCAGTCTCTAGCAAAATGAGAACAAACCTACCAAGCAATCAACCAACCAACAAGTTTGCAAAATCTCCACTTTTACCATCTACATGCTCAGATCACTTACTGCATTTTGCCTATTTTTCATTGGATATGACTTCCTACAGGCAAATGTTTTATTCACTTATACTTCTTAAGCTGTTTCTCATCATTTTGTCCGTTGTGACATAATATCACACAGCAAACTTATGACATAGCTACAGAATGATAAAACTAGTAGAACAGTTTCCTAATTTGTTTTCCTTTACCATAAAGCAAAGATATTCAGCCGAATATTCTACCTAACACATTTAGTAAGTATAAAATCTAGCTAATGTAGCTCTGTAGTTCTACCATACTGATACAACATTCAGAGACTGAGCAGTAACAATAATAAAAAAGAGGCTAAACACCTGATGTTACATCACTTCCGTTCTGTAAGATGGATCTAAGTTGGATGCCTGAATGTTGAAGTTTCTTGCAACGTTCCTCCTGCCAGATAATATACCTTATATCAGGAATTTCTTGAATACTAGTTACTATGTAAGGCCAGTTATTATAAATTAGCTCATGTAAGATAGCTCATTACTGTGAATGAAGGTCTGTTCTTTTTATTAAAAAAATAAATAAACAGAAGCAAGTCCCAGAAACTAGATGTCATCATTATAATGCATTTTTTCTTGCATGGAGATTGTCTCTTTAGAGTCATTCCAGTTTATTATTGTTATTTCTCATTTTAATCACCTTCCCTGTTTCCGCTTCTGTTTAATTGCAAGTTGTTTTCCAAAGAGCTTCCCTCTGAGGACTATACTATTGGTTTTGGCTGTATTGCAAAAAAGGATTAAACTTTAATTCCCTCCCAATTACAGTAAAATGAAGAATATGAACCAATAGTGGCATATAAACTTCTCTAGAGATGTATAAGAAATTGAAAGACTGTAGCATTATTCTTGCTACTTGATAAAAACAACAAAAAAAAATTCAATGCTTTAATCCCACTTTCAGTATACAGCTAAAGTGGAATTAAGTTCACTTTTTACCATATTAAAACATTTAAAATGTATTTAACATTCATATTAACAATGTAACAGAAATCTCTAGCTATATATCTACAGTTATAAATTTATCCATCTCTCCTCTCCATTGTTTATTCATTATATCTCATGTCTGTTATAGCTTATACCTGTCTTTGCAGATGTAATTTATATCCACCTTGCTGAATGCATATCTGTCTTATATGCAAATTAAATATCTTATGTGTGTCCTTGTTAAAATTATGGAGAAATGCAGGGTTGTTTTGTGATTACATGGTGATTCCATTCCCCACCAGACTACACAGACTTTCTGTAATCTAGAATTGTTAAGAGTAAAAAATTAATACCTGTTGCAAGTGGAATTATTAATCAAAGAAATGTGTGAAGGCAACAGTCTTGCTTGATTCCTAGTTTATTCTAAATGCTTCAAGGTTAATGCCAATGGACCCACAGATTCTTTTAAACTGCTAGTATGTGCAAATTGATATACTTTCAAATTATTCAATTTTGTAGAAACTATAGAAACTTACTCTTTGGTCTGCTCAGGTTGTTCAACTTTCTGGCATCGTGAGCCAGAGAAAATCTACAACTTCTCATTTACAAAGCTAACTGGCAGTTCCAGAGAGAAGCTAATTTGAATCTCATGGAATTTGCTTTCATAACTCTGACACCGAAGTCAAATATTTTTCATGAACATATATGTTACCAAACACAATATCTGATTTCTTAATTTTTAAGCTAGATGCAGTTATAAATTACTTCTTTTCTTTTTTACTGTAAGTGCTGTACCCTCTTAAGTCTCCTTCTTCTAAGGCAGTCATGTCCAACCCACAGCCCACACATACTCAGTCGAATCAAAACCCTCATGTGTTATATGTGTGCCTGTGCCACTAGGCAAATAAAACACAATGATTGCCAACAAGAATATTTCAACCTACCTACATGTATGTATGCCTGTGAAGACAAGCATTTTTTTGTTATTACATACACATGTAAGTTCTCTTATTTAATTATTAAACTTGAGCTTGTATTGCTTCACAAAATTATTTAATAAGTTACCACGTTCACAGCAGAAGAAATACCCAGAATACTTGTGTAGTACTGATAAACACTGTAATTTTCAATGTCTCAAACTGATCACAAAAAGTGTAAAATAATTTGTAATACGTTTATAATTAGTTTTACAATACGTGTTTGATTAGTCAAGGGATAGACAAGGTCATATATCCCAGTCGTTTTAGGTTTTTGTTGCCCTCTTTTTTTAATGTTCTAATAAAAATGTTAAAAAATAAAAGAGGTTTTGTTGCTTATATACATTGAATATATTATATATTTTATATGTGGCCCAAGACAATTCCTCTTCACTCAGTGTGGCCCAGGTAAGCCAAAATGTTGGATAGTCATATTCTAAGGTTTAATGGTTTTGTTGTTGTTGTTTTTCTTTGTTTAATGATTATAATTATTGACTTTGATAAAAGCAGAAGGTATCAGTTAACTGTAAAGAGCTTGCTTTATTTATTTATTTTTAAGATACTAATGCTTTTGTTACTGAATTAGTTCTTTTCTTCCTTCAGTACATAGCCACAAAACGCAGTACTGTAACTCTCCATATTAATGCGGCACATAGCTTCTCTAAAGAATCTCACTGATGGTAGCAGCATTCCTATTATTAAACTGCCTGTTAGAGTTTCCATGGAAGTAACTACAGCTGGAGCATCTTATGAGTCTTTCCAAGGCAGTGATTATCTTCTATCTTTGGAGTTGCAGTGTCCAAACTAAATGCACTAATTAGGAAAACGTTTGTTCTGATTTCAGTTCACCTGTGCACTGGGTCTTAATTTTCTTGCCCACTATTAGAAACTGACTACACATTTCTCAGTGACTAGCTTTTCCTACTGGTCTTGTATGAGCAGAAACGGAATGAGAAAATACAGTACTGTGGAAGACTGAGTGACCAAAACAAAGTGTTGGTGTAGGTCAGTGCAGTCCTTGGTGGAATTAATTACATGTAACAAAGTTATCACTATATACTATATTTTTCTTTCAACATTTTAGCTCACTGGAGAAACCAATAAAAGAATCTCATTCCAGAAAATTACCTCCTCAGGCGTTAAGTCTGAATAGCACTGAGTCCGTAACTAAAGAATAAAACTGCTACATGACGTTGTTTCTGTCTTCTTTTTTATTGTAGGTGACTGAAAAGGCCCTAAATGCTTTGGTTCTGGATTGACCACCACATTCAAATACTCTAATGAGTAATAGTCTCAGACATTGCACTTGTTGGCAGATTTTCATTTAAACATTAAACACTTTTCCTATCTCTGTTTCAGACAGGGCAAATGTGCCTCACATACAAAGATTAAACATTTTTTCCTAGTAATAACATTTGATTTTTTTTCTCCTCCAGGAAGATTAACAAAATGCAATATGTACTTTTTTGTTTTATTTTTTTTCTGAATTGTTTATTGCTGTGATTTAAAAAAACTTGAACATTTAGACATTACTATTCTTGTTGTCAAAGATTCTCTTTAACAGAAGAGAAAGATTGGATATTGATTTATTTTTTTTCTTTCTTATGTTCTTTTTTTAATTTTTTCACAAGAACAATCAATGATTAAAAGAATAAAAAGGATAGATAGTTTTCTTTTTTATTTTGGAGACTAACACAATGTATGAGAAAATATGAAGGTTCTCCATCATTTCACCATATCCTCGGGATGATAAAAAACAAGCTGCTTTGCTGAATCAACACCAAAATGAGTTGTATTTAATAAAAAAAGCTACATATAATTTTCAAGATCTGCTTGTCAGACTTTTCCTGTGAAGTGATATGAACAAGAACAGGTGTTTTTTTCCCTAAAGTAAAACAATGTGAAGTGGTGATGATCCTTTGAGTCGAAGCTCAGGCAATCTATCATGTAAGCTACTTTACATCTCTAGAGGACAAAGTGCATTTATTACTTAAACATGAAGGCATAATGATAGTGCTTTGTTAGATCTAGACAGCAGTGATGCATTATTAACTTCTGTGTATCTTAACTTCTTTATGGAAAGCTCAATGTTAGCAGTTAATTTGTAATTCATAAGAAATAAATGTAAGTCATTGAGTGAAAATGTCCCACTAACTGGTAATGCACAACATGACCATCTAAGAGGTTATGACTTTCTTTGCCAGTAGATGAGCCAAAGTTTATTACCATTTGCTACTGAAACAATTTGATATTCATTTGGAAGGTATGTTAACAATGATGGATTATAGAATAGAAATTGGAATAATGGTAGAATGGAGTACTATTTTAACTTCAAGTTAATCACATTAACTTATTAAAATGTTTATGTTAATATCCATCAAATAGTAAAAAAAAAAACCAAACCTTTCTTATATTATTGAATGTGCTGCAGCAGCCTAATGGAGTGAAATGCCACTAAGCACAGCTTAGCTGTTTAAGTTAGTTTATCTAATTTTTACCACAGGGTTAAAGACCTGTTTACCTGTGATTAAGTATCTGAAACCATTTCAAATGGATAGCCTTAGGTTTTGACTGTTTGTTGTTTTTTAAATTAATTATTACTTATTTACTTTTAATTTGTTAGTGTAACATCAGTTTCAGTTTCTATAATCAGCTTTTGTTTCAGACCCAGCTGAAATAGAGAAATATTTGGGAAAAAATGGTAGTTGTCTGGCACACTGGTAAAACAGCATGCAGTAACAAATTGCACACATCTCTCAGTGGGAAGAAAGGAATTAGAAGTGAGGAGCTAAAGTTGCAGTAGAATAGATTGTTTTCTCTGCAGTAAATTTAAGACATCATCTTGGTACGTTCATTGGAAAATTAATCTGCCTAGACTATTAACCCTTTATATTTGGAATGCATTTTAAACATCAATTAAAACACCGGCTATTGTTACTTTTGAAAATATTAGGGACTTTTAAGTTCAATTTATGATCCAGAACATAACTTCTTTTGAATGTTACACAGAAATTAATTTATGCAAAAATATAAGATCTTTTTTTTTTCTTCATAGTGGAATGAAATCCAAGCAAAAATATCAGAGACTACAGTAACCCTTCCTCAGAATGTTCAGCCTTGAGTGTTGCTATACATTCTTGTATAGAAAACTGAAAATATTTTTCCCTACCAATCTTTACTTTTTTTTTCACCAAAAAAGCATGGATAAAAGAGAATACTAAAGAACATTCTTTTTAGAGTACACGGATGTTCTTCTTACTTCCCTCTGACATTTCTTGTCTAGTTCATCTTTTATCAGTACCTCTGAGAAGGATTTAAGAATAAATGCTATCTCACATTGAAAAGATTATACAGAATACATTTAATACATAGAATACTATAAAAATACATGGAATCTATAGAACACATAGAAGTAATAGGTTACCTTATGGGACATTTCCTGCCAATATCTTCAACCACTGAGCCAGCAGTTTATTTTTCTCTGTACCAACTTTTCTTTCAATGACTTTTTATACTGAAGGCAATTCCTTTTCTGACCAAACCAAAAACTTCTGGCTTTACCATTGAAGGATCAGAAGCAGGTACTGTGCTTTGGTGGAGGTATCTGATCTGCCTTTTCTCACGCCCTTCCAGAATGAAACACAAATATTTCTGCACATATCTTGAAACACAAGTATGGAACAAAGCTTTCAACCAAGAAGGGATATGGGGCATTTCAGCGAGTCATTTCAAACAGGACCAGTAAAAAGCAGGAATATCTTCAGTATTTCTTTAGAGTGTATTAAAACCCTGAAGTGTGAAGAAGAGGGAAATGGAGAAGTAGGATAAAGTTTACAGGAGCATAAAATGGCTACAATAAGAAAGACAACACAGAACATAAAAACAGGAGGAAATGAGCTAAAATACTATGATACAAAATTGGTGAGCAGTGCAATTCACAAAGTCTCTACTGATGCAGGTTTGTTTCTAAATATTCTCCATATGGGCTGCAAATTCTGTCTATCACTTATTTGGTACATAGGGAATTTCTAAAAACTACCCTGTGTTTCTAACTAGCACTGTGCTTCACCTTTTCTATGAGCCAGAGCATTGCTGAAAGTTCTTTCTTCTGTTCTTCCTGCCACTTATTTTCAACTTATTTTATAAATATTTGTTGAAATGGTACCTTTTTCTGTTTGGTTTTTTTTTTTGGTCTTATTTTTTTCTTGGTTTTTTTTTTCTGTAGAGGGTTTATATGACTGTGATGTTTAAAGGCAGGAGTGGGAGGTAGCTAGAAGCAACTATAAAAAAAAAAACAAATTTCCTTGAGATGTAAACAGTGCACACGTCCTCTTTATTCGGTCCAGATCCTTCTCATAAGGAAGAGTGTGAAACAGATTTCTTCTCACTCCTGCTCCCACATCTCAGTGAGAAGTAAAAGTAATTGAATTACTTGAAAAAAAAATCTTTAGAATTAGATGTATAAATATATATTTCCAGTAATTTATTTGGGAACTCCAGATGGTTCAAGTTTCAACTTTAGATTCATTACGTTAAGGCTTGTGTACATTGGGGTGAGCCCATAGCAATGCAGCTGAGCTGTGCCCCCACATCCTACACCAGGCAGCACTGGGAGGGAATGGAGGCCCACTTCAGTGTTTGCTGCACCTTCCAAGAAATTCAAGCATATTGCATACTTTCACTGATCTGCAGCTATCTGTTATCACTACCAAAAAAAGGTATCAAATACGACTTTAAAATACATACATAATAACAATTACTACCTTCCAAATTTTATAACACTATTTCAACTTCCAAACAGCATCCTAGGTACTTGAAAAACATTAAGAATACAAAACTATTGTAGGAAACTTCCCAAGACATCTGAACGTGCATAACCTTGACATCTAGTACTATGCTTTGTTTTAGCCAAGAACAAAATATTAGACTTCTGGGAGACCATGTCGAACTGACTGACCCTTACGTCTTGAGTTATGGTGGCTCTGAGTAACAGGCTGCCAGAATTACATGACATTGAGGTTACTGATTTGATATTTCCCCTTTTTCTTTCTTTCTTTTTCTTTCTTTTTCTTTTTAATTATTGTTTCAATACATGGTGTCACTTGGTGGTGACTACACAGGTGATTGACTGTTCTGAGAGCCAGCATCTGTTCCCATTTGCACTGTGTTGTATTTAAGTGAAATTTTTTCCCCTGCATATTTTGTCTATCTGTACCTAAAAATATTCATTTTTCATTGATTGCTTTAAGAATTCTTTCTTTGAATAGGCTGATACATATTTGATGATTGTTCAGTTTCTTTAAGAATCAGAATATAAAAACATTACATAAACATCACTGTATAATGTTCCTCCTCAAGATCTAACTTCACAAATACATCATTCTAATGTAGCCTGTAAGCAGTATAAATAGTAAATAGTATAAAAGTATAAAATCTAAGAAATCATCCCTCCTTCCTCCC